>NC_080782.1:73227882-73527882 GCF_028018385.1 Neofelis nebulosa
TGTCCCCAAATATACATGGGGAAACCAAGAATCGGACACTCAACTGACTGAGCTACCCAGGTGCCACAAAGCATGTTTTTAATATAAGTAAATATATTCCTAACAATTATTCTGACAAGGGTCAAAGCCTCTTTGAAAATACTTTAAATATCGTAATACTGCCCCCAATCTCTGTGAGAAAGAAGTTTGTTTTGTTTTTCAACAGGTAAAGGCACAGACTTCTCTCTGTAACATTAAGGAAAATGAGAACAAGAGGTCAATTAAAATATTGATGTGTATTTGGAATCAGAGTCTCTTCCTTCCTTAAAGACAAAAACAGCCAGGGAAAATGTGCACCTGAGCTTCTTTGACAGCATGCTAGAATGTGTTGAAGTCATACCCATTTTTTAACTTCTAAACTGTTTTTGATTAAGTGGTTAGGCTTAAAATTCTTGAAATAAAGCATGTCTTCAGATCTTTCTATTCTTAAAGCTAACAAGTAAAATTGGCAGCAACTGGAGGGGACCTTGCAGCCCTATAAACCACTTAATATTTTTATAGGTTTTCTCTGTGTTAAGAAAAATGGTAAGCATGTTTAGCAAACAGAAAGAAGCTGCATCAGATTTTCTTTTTATTTTAGTGATGAGCCCATTTAGGAAAACAGTATAAAAGGGAATCTCTCAATTTATACATTAATATGGCTTAATTTATGCATAATTTATGACTTAACATCTCCCCTAAAATGCTTCCTAAGGCCAGAATCTTTTGCTTTCATTTTGGTGCCTTCCTGACTCTGCAAGGTCTGCTTTTGATTAGGTATACAAAGATAAAAGCATATTACCTTAATTGTCAGACACAAATGAAGAATGAAAGTAGGGATTTAGTTTCTTGTATTTTCCTTTCTAGAAGATTCAGGCAGCTGCTAATCATTATGTTTGGAACACAGAAAGAACAAGAACAAATGAAAAGAAAAGAAAAGAAAAGAAAAGAAAAGAAAAGAAAAGAAAAGAAAAGAAAAGAAAAGAAAAGAAAAGAAAAGAAAAGAAAAGAAAAGAAAAGAAAAGAAAAGAAAAAGAAAGAAAGAAAGAAAGAAAAGAAAAAAGAAAAGAAAAGAAAAGAAAAGAAAAGAAAAGAAAAGAAAAGAAAAGAAAAGAAAAGAGCGAGCCATAGGGCTAGCTTTGTTTGGTTCATTATGACTAGCCTTTGATTTGAATCTCATAGTTAATATAGATGTCAGGTAAAATCTATTGAGCTTCTTATATCTAGTATATTATTAAGTATTCTTCCTTTATTGGCTAATTTAAAATTTCACTGAAATATCTACAAATGAGGCTATATATCTTGATGATAATTCTAAACTGTATTAGGCACCTAATTTGCTTACTATCACTTCTTGGTAAAATAGTAATTTTTAATAGTGACTTTAATTTCAGAAATGCTCTTGTGGATTCTAAAATTTTAAAAGCAATGGCTACTAATAGCAGAATGGCTTTTGGATAAGTGGATAATTATCATCTTTCTAGGAACTAAATTAATTACCTGCCTCCCTTTCTTAGCAGAAAGCTTTGTACTTTGCACATTTCTTTAGGTATTTTTTTGACAGAAGGGCTATGACTAAACAACTTAGGCTACTTGGAATCACTTATCATGGTGTAATAAAACCATTCAGTGATAGACTGAATCCCTTATGTTAAAATTACAGAGAATTCTGACACTACAAAAGGAAGAGAGTTTGAAAGGACACTGCTTACACCTCCTTCCGGATTCATTTTACTTCATTTGGTGGAAAAAATCATTTTAAAATTCATTCACAATAGTATCAAAATTCAACTGTAAACAGGTAAGGATGAAGCAACATTGACATTCTGAAGAACACAGATGTTAGTATCAGTGAACTATTCTCTGTGGCAGATTTCCTGGGCTTTCAAAAGTTTCACTGTCGTACATGAGGATCAGATGGAGGGACATTATAACACTTTGGAAGCATACTTTGAGTACCCATGTGATACACATTCAGCAAATACACAAATATTTCCTTGAAATAATTTGATTTCAGGATTTCAGGATGAAATAATTCTTTTAAAATATAATCATGGAATTGTAGAGTTGCTTCATTGTAAGACAGTGATTCTAGACTAAGCGAGGCTGTGAAGGAAGGGTGCCTAAAGACTTCAAGAGAAGGGGAAAGATGGAGTCCTCATAAGCTTCGTAACAAGAGCTCCTGAATTTGACTTGTACATTTGCTTGTAGAGTATCTAGTGTGATGTAACTCCATCACTTTGATCAGCTATGTGACCTTAAGGAAATTACTATGCTTTGTTATTCTCTTTTGTAAATGGATGTAATCATGGTGCTAATTTACCAAAGTTGTAAGAAATAAATTAACGTGTGGGATTGGCTTAAACTCAAGCTTAATACATACTATTGATACTATGTTACTATCTTTTTTGAAATGTGTGTGTGTGTGTGTGTATGTGTGTGCGCGCACACACTCATATATATTTTAAGGCAAATCGGGCACTGGTAGCTTTTTTTTTCTCTCCATTTCATTCAGTCTGTTTCTTGTCTAAGAAGGAATCCTTTATCTTTAAAGGCAAAACAACAACCACACACAATATTTTTTCCAAAATGTTTAAGTGCAAGTGATGGGAGAATATGAATGAATATTTAGTGAGAGCCTCTATTGTCCAGGTCCTGAGTGTGTCTCATTTTGATATTGAAGTGCCATGAATCTACAGATATTCTTTTCTCCTTTGTTTGGATTAGCTCTCTCAGAGATAAGACTCACCTTCTGAAACTTTACTTCTCCATTGAGCCACTCTAAGTTGTTTCTCTATCTTCTTTCTTAAGCACACCTTTACATAGCTATAGCTAATAAGACTCATTTGTAAACAGCACTCCATGAATTTACTGCTTTCCATTTGAATTCCAAAAATATTTCCTTATATGTTTATCAATTGTAAGTCTGGAAAATAAAGCTCATATTACGTTTTAAAATTGCTCTTTGGGGCGTCTGGGTGGCTCAGTTGGTTAAGCATCTGACTTCGGCTCAGGTCATGATCTCACGGTCCGTGGGTTCGTGCCCCGCATCGGGCTCTGTGCTGACAGCTCAGAGCCTGGAGCCTGTTTCAGATTCTATGTCTCCCTCTTTCTCTGACCCTCCCCTGTTCATGCTCGCTCTCTCTCTGTCTCAAAAATAAATAAATGTTTTTAAAAATTGCTCTTTTAAATGTGTTTTTTCTTCATTAAAATGTTTTCATTCTAATGTTGGCCTCAGGAGATGTAACGTGATTTGCTCATCCAAATCGAAGGGAAAAAATAAGCAATATAACTGTATGTCAGTTATACTAAATTTTATAACTTAACCTGGAATCTCTTCACTGAAACCATGCCATTATTCAATTGATTCACACTTTTAAAAACTGACTCTAATGCTTAATAAACTGTGTACAATTTATTACACTATTAAAATTAAGGTAATTGCAGATTAAATTAGGTAAAAAAAATCCTTAAATTGCAATATAAAAAGCCAATTCATGGATGACACATAACAATGCCTTTAGCATAATATTGAAATTATATTTTAATTTTTTACCAAGAACTGATAATCTTATATTACATTTTAGGATTATGATCTACACAAGGATAAACATATTTGTAGATTGAGAAGGTAACATTTTATGAATAATCGTAACTTCTTTTCGTTAAAAATTATTGAAATAATATCCTGTTGGACAACTATACTTGCAAAAGTTCCTAATGACAAAAATTGCTGCCTGTATACATTTTAGCACACTTGAAATCCTTTGAAGTAGTGAGAATATTTTGAAATTCGTGTTCAATTTTCAAAGTAAATGCATTAAAATATTAGGGCTACATTCATTTCAATTTTCCATCTTATTTATTAATATGTTGTACTTAATTTTTACCACTTCTCTTAGGATAAAATAAGTAACTTGAGGTTTTACAAGGCTAATCCGTTTAGGAAACTTTGAAATAAGACAAAATTCAGCTGATATTAAAATGAATATGATGAAAATAATGGTGAAAAAACAATAAGAAACGCAAATCCAATCCATCGAAAATCTTGTATAATAGTTGCAGTCTTTGGTCTTTATTCTAAGAACAATAGGACGCCAATGGAAATACTTAACCATGAGTTGTCTTATTAGAATTGTTTTAAAATATCACTCTTATATGCAATGATTAATTAGAAGGATCCAAGAAGATATACAAGGATTGTCTTTAGATCTTTCTATTCTTAAAATGGATAAGAAAAATTGGCAATAACTGAAGGAGAGCATGCTACTATTAACATATATTCAAAATACTTATTGAGTGCTTCTGTGTTTCAAGTCTCATTCTAATCACTTGGAAGTGAGATGAATTTGACAAATGATATCCATACCCTTAAAGCTCAAATTCTAGTGCACCAAAGCAGTCAGTAATCAATTAAATAAGTCAATCAATTATTACTTCTTTAAATGAAAAATTATATGTGATGGGATCAAGGGGAGTAGCTTGATATGAGGATACTTTGGGTGGTGAAGTCAGGAAAGACCTTTTCGAAGAGATGACTATTGATCTGAGATTCAAATTCCAAAAACTTGAAATGTTAAGAAGTATGGAGAATTTTCCAGAAATTTGGAATATTGAAAATATAGGTGTTGAGGAATACTCTGGCATATTGTTATAAAAGAAGGACAATATGTCCGGATTTAAGTATATGAGAAGCACAGAGATATAAAAATGGGGGTTGATGAGCAAAAGCGAAATTATCTGATTTCCTAAATAGATCATGTAAGTTCCTACAGGCTATGATCCTTAGAGTCTTAATTTTAGTCTAGAAAGGGAAGGCACTAAAGGAGATATAATGTTTAATGTGTTTTTAAAAGGCCATTCAGGCCAATCAATGGAAAATGAAAACCTGGGGAAATGTGTAGTATTATAGGCAAAGAATAATGAGATTGCAGAAATGAGGTAAAGCTTTTTAAGCAGTATAGGTAAGATATGACAATAGCTTAGAAAAGTTCATAGTATTGGAGAAAATGAGATTTTCTATTTCTTTTTGGAATAAGGATCAATAGGATTTGCTGATGCAGTGATTAAATACATCAGAGAGATTAATTTGATTACACATGGTGGCATGTTTGTGAGATTTTCTTAAATAACTAAGGAGTAGTATGCCATTTACTAAGACAAGAAACACTATGGTAGAAATGCTGATGAAAGTTTTAAATTCGAGAGGAGATTGCACATAGGGAGTTAGCTGAACTCTAGTTATAGGTACCCATTTGGAAATCTTTGGCATATAGTTGGTCATTTTGAGCATTTTAGAAAAGATTGCAAATGGAAAGAAAATTAGATAGGCTCAAACTCTGAAGTACTTCAAAGTATCAAGCACATAGAGAATGTGGAGACAAAGGCCTGAGATTCTTTGGGCAGAAGAGTAAGTAGAAGGTATTCCAGAAGAAATAGTGTGGTGTTATTGACAACCCTTCCTCATGTTATTGAATGGTCAAGCAAAAGAAGGCAGAGCCTTAGTATGAAGATCAGCTTTTAATAGGAGGCAACTGTCCCAACTGACTCTGATGGGAAGAAAGATTTCCAAATGCAGTTCAATTTATTAGATGCTTTAGAAAGAAGATTAAGTAGTTCCTGTCAAGTATGTTTCATGTTCTCAAGGAATGAGGTCAAGTTATGAGAGTAAATTGGAAGTATATGGTTAGAGAATGTAGGGAAAAGGTTTGACATACTTTTGGAGAAATAAAGAGAAAGCTCATTTGAGAAAATAACTGAATTTTCAGAATTCATTTGACAACAGTTAAGTTTAATAATCATGACTTTAAATAGAAGTAGAGATTTTAATGTTTTTTACCCAAACTATGAGCAGTCATAAAAATGCCATTTAAATTCATTAATTCAGGGTAGGATAAAACTTCAGTGTATAAAGGACATTTGAAATTGCTAACAGTATTTGGCCATTTAATATAAATTTAAGTTAAATTCAGACAATATGTTGACAGGAGCATTTACTGTATTTTATTTTTAAATTTTTTTGGTGTTTATTTTTATTTTTATTTTTTGAGGGAGAGAGAAAGAGAAAGAGAGAGAGATAGAGATAGCAAGTGGGGGAGGGCCAAAGAGAGGGAGACACACAGCTTGGAGCTGGGCTCGAACTCATGAACCATGAGACCATGACCTAAGCTGAAGTCAGATGCTTAAAAAGAGTGAGCCACCCAGGTGCCTCCATATAACTTTTTAAATTGACATTTTTGAGATAATTCTAAATTCACATCCAGTTGTAAGAAAGAATACAGAGAGCTCTGTATACTTTACCCATTTTCCCGTCAATGGTAATACTGTAAAACTATAATGTCACAACCTATTTGAATTCACCAGTTTTACATGTAGTCTTTTGGTGTGTCAATTTGTATATCTGTTCCCCTTTCTACAACTTTATTACACATGTAGGTTTGTGTATCCTCCATTATAGTGGAGAGACTAGTAGTTCATCACCACATGGCTCACTCATTGCATTTTATAACTGCACCCATTTCACTCCACCACCACCTTCCCCTAGCCCTAACCTCTGGGAACCACTAATATGTTCTAAAATTGTGTTTTCAAATGTATTATAGAATAATATATAAAATTAATAAACCCCTAACCACCAAAAACAGAAAGGACCCAAATAAATCACAAAACAGAAAGGACCCAAATGAATCACAAATGAGAGAGGGGAAATAACAACTAACACCACAGAAATACAAATGTTTATATGATAATATTAAGAAAAATAGTATGTCAACAAATTGGAAAATCTGGAAGAAATGGATAAATTCCTAGAAACATATAAACTACCAAAACTGAAACAGGAAGATACAGAAAATCAACAGAAAGATTACCAGCAAAGAAATTGATTCAATAATCAAAAATCTCCCAACAAACAAAAAAGTCCAGGGCCAGATGGTTTCCCAGGAGAATTCTACCAATACTTAAAGACGACTTAATAACTATTCTTCTCAAACTATTTCAAAAAATAGAAATGCAAAAAAAAAAACAAAAACTTCCAAACTCATTTTATGAGGCCAGCATTATCCTGATTCCAAAACCAGACAAAGACTTCACTAACAAAGAGAATTACAGGCCAATATCCCTGATGAACATGGATGCAAAAATTCTCAACAAAATACTAGCAAATTGAATGCAATAGTACATTAAAAGAATCATTTGCCATTATCAACTGAGATTTATTCTTAGGTTTCAAGGGTGGTTCAATAATCACAGATTAATCAACATAATACACCACATTAATAAAAGAAAGGCTGAGAACCATATGATCCTCTCAGTAGATGCAGAAAAAGCATTTGGCAAAGTACAACATCCATTCATAATAAAACTTCTCAACAAAGTAGGTACAGATGAAACATTCCTAAACATCACAGAGGCCATATATGAAAATCCCACAGCTAATATCATCTTCAATGGGGAAAAACTGAGAGCTTTTCCTCTACAGTCAAGAATAAGACAGGGATGTCCATTCTCACCATTGTTATTTAACATAGTACTGGAAGTCCTAGCCTCAGCAGTCAGACAACAAAGAGAAATAGAAGGTATCCAAATCTGCAAGGAATAATTCAAACTTTCACTTTTCACAGATGACCTGATGCTCTATGTGGAAAATCCAAAAGAATCCACCAAAAAAAATTGCTAGAACTGATACATGAATTCAGGATACAAAGTGATACATGAAGTTTCAGGATACAAAATCACTGTACAGGAATCTCTTGCATTTCTATATACCAATAATGAAGTAGCAGAAAGAGAAATCAAGGAATCAACCCCATTTACAATTATACCAAAAACCATAAGATACCTAGGAATAAACCCAACCGAAGAGGTAAAAGATCTGTACTCTGAAAACTATTGAACACTAAGGAGAGGAATTGAGGAGTACACAAAAAAATGGAAAAACATTTCATACTCATGCATTGGAAGAATAAATGTTGTTAAAATGTCTATACTACCCAAAGCAATCTCCACATTCAATGCAATCCCTATCAAAATACAACCAGCATTTCTCACAGAGCAAGAACAATCCTAAAATTTGTATAGAACCACAAAGACCCTAAATAGGCAAAGCAATCTTGAAAAAGAAAAGCAAAGGTGAAAGCATCACAATTCTAATTTCAAGATGTATTACAAAGCTGTAGTCATCAAGACAGTATGGGACTGGCACAAAAACAGACACTCAGATCAAAGGAATGGAATAGAGAACCCAGAAATGGACCCATAAATGTATGGCCAACTAGTCTTTGACAAAGCAGGAAAGAATATCCAATGGAATAAGGACGGTCTCTTCAGCAAGTGGTGCTGGGAAAACTGGACAGCGACATGCAGAAAAATGAACCTGGATCACTTTCTTACACCATACACAAAAATAAACTCAAAATGGATTGGGGCGCCTGGGTGGTTCAGTCGGTTAAGCGTCCGACTTCAGCTCAGGTCACTATCTCGCGGTCCGCGAGTTCGAGCCCCGCGTCGGGCTCTGGGCTGATGGCTCAGAGCCTGGAGCTTGCTTCCGATTCTGTGTCTCCCTCTCTCTCTGCCCCTCCCCCGTTCATGCTGTGTCTCTCTCTGTCTCAAAAATAAATAAACGTTAAAAAAAAATTTTTTTTAAAAATTAAAAAAAAATGGAAGAAAGCCCTAAATGTGAGACAGGAAACCATCAAAACCCTTAAAGAGAACACAGGCAGTAACCTCTTTGACATCATCACAGCAATTTCTCACTTCCCTTCCTGAGGCAAGGGAAACAAAGCAAAATGAACTATTGGGACTTCATGAAGATATAAGGTTTCTGCACAGAAAAGGAAACAATCAACAAACCTAAAAGGCAATTGATAGAATGGGAGAAGATATTTGCAAATGACATATCAGATAAAGAGTTAGTATCCAAACCATACAAAGAATTTACCAAATTCAATACCCAAAAAACACATCATCCAATGAAGAAATGGGCAGAAGACATAAAAAGACATTTATCCAAAGACAACATCCAGGTGGCCAACCAACACATGAAAAAGTGTTCAACATCACTCATCATCAGGGAAATCCAAATCAAAATCGCAATGAGGTATCACCTCACACCTGTCAGAATGGCCAAAATGAACCACACATGGATAAAGAAGTGTGTGTGTGTGTGTGTGTGTGTGTGTGTGTGTAAATGTGTATATATATGCACGTACATATATATATACATGCATGCATACAATGGAATATTAGTCATAAAAAGAAGGAAATCTTGCCATTTGCAGTGACATGAATGGAACTGGAGAGTATAATGCCCGGTGAAGCATGTCAGAGAAAAACAAATACCGTCTGAATTCACTCACATCTGGAATTTAAGAAACAAAACAGATGAACATAGGGGGTAAAATAAGGGGAAACCAGAAAACAGACTCTTAACTATAGAGAACAAACTGAGGGGTTCCTGGAGAGGAGATGGGCAGGAGGATGGGTTAAAGGGTGATGGGTATTAAGCAGGGCACTTGTGATGAGCAATGGGTGCTGTATACAAGTGATGAAATACTAATTTCTACACCTGAAACTAAGAGAAAAATAAAAAGATTAAGGACTATTATTAGTTCTGTGAACAAAGAATGTATATCTTATTTCTAAATTTTGTAGCTCTTGTAAGTGCTTTGTCATGAGGCAAATTGTGTGTATAAAACTGAAATGCTTTTCTTAATCTTATCAGGTATTTAATTTTTGTGTGTGTGATTTTTATATATTTTTGTGTGAGAGACAGAGAGCAGGAGGGGCAAAGAGGGAGACAAAGAATTCAGAGCAGCCTCCAGGTTCTGAGCTATCAGCACAGAGCCAGACGCGGGGCTTCAACTCAGGAACTGTGAAATCATGACCTGAGCCCAAGTCAGATGCTTAATAGAATGAGCAACCCAGGCGCCTCTCTCATCAGGTATTTTAAAGATTCAACTATATTTTAAAATTCTAAGTTTTACACAATTATTAACATCTTGACATCCTTTAGTACTTTGTGCATTTTTTTTTCTTTTTGGCTCTTACTTTTTTGGTGCAGTTACTTGCTTATACAGTAAAAGGATAGAATATTACCTTGGGAAGAATGAATAAATGACTAAGTGAATGTGAATTATCTGTATCTATAATTTAAGGATTCTTGGTAAAGTAAAGCTTCATCAGAAATTCCATTTGTGTTTTCTTCATAGAGATTTGTATTTTTTTTAAGTTAAAGATATACTATAAGAAGAGAATAATATAGTATGTAAACCTTTGGATTTTTTTTCATTTGGCATAATTTCCCAGAGATTCATCTTCATGGTTGTTTGTATATCTATAATCTGTTTCCTTTTTAGCTGAGTTCTATTTAATAATCTGGATGAACCAGTTTAACCATTCACTATCATTCATTATTCATTCTTTATATACAATAATTTCACTGGCAAATAATCTAAGTCATTTTTCCTTTTCTTTTATTATACTAATTACTTGTTTTCAACGCTTAATGCTTTGGCCTGGACCTTTGGGATAATATTAATTAGAAAGGTTGAAAGCAAGCATTCTTGTTTTGCTCTCCTTAGAGGAAGAATTTCAGTAATTTGCCATTGAGCATGATATTTGTCTAAGTTTTTGGCAGATGCTATTTTTTAGAGTAGGGAAGTCCTTTTCCCCCATATTAATATAACAAGTTTTTGTGTTTTAAACATGATTGCATGTTAAGATTTAATAGTTTTCTTCACTTTTGGGGTTATGTAATTTTTCTTTCTTTGATTAATATGTTAAATTATATTGATTTCCTATCACTGTAGCATTCTTGGAGTAACTGTCACTTAGTCATGATACAGTATACTTTTGATAATTCACCTGTTTGATTTGCTATCTTGTGAAGGGATTTTTTTTTTTGTCATCTTATAAAGTCCTTGTTGTGGTTATTATGAAGGATACAGGGTCTCCTTTAAGGAGTTGGCAAATATTCTTTCTCTATTCTCTAGAGGACTTTATATAAGATTGGTCATGTTTCCTCCTTCTAGGTTTGGAAGATTCACCTGCAAAATGATTTAAGTCTGGACTTTTCTTTCTGAAAAAGTTTTAATAATGGATTAAATTTTTAGACACATACGGCAGTATTGAGATCTTCTATTTTTCTTTGTGCTGTAAATATTATATTTGTTAATTGTACACATATTGAAAAATACAATGCATTATTATTTGGGGTAATTGCAATCAGTAGGCATTTATATTTATCACATTTCTACTCTTTTCATTGTCCATCATTTCTACTTGCATTTCACAAGGGTCATTTTCGCCTTTGGAGTTCAATATAAATTTTAGAATTTGTTATGCCTTTGCTTCCTCTCAAAAAAAAATGTAACTGGTTGGATTAATTTTTTTTGGAGCTGTGCTTCCTCTATAGAGTATAACTGATTTACTATTCCATGAAATATTTACGTCTCCTTTAGTTATTCTCAATAATTTTAGTTTTTACTATATATCTTTTGTATACCATTTACAGATTTTATGCTATTGATGTTGTGGTATAGGGAAATATTTTAAAAATCTGATCCTCATGGTTTGGCTACTGTACAGGTATGTCAAGTACTGGACTCTAACCTTGTATATAATCTGTTTACTTGATAAATTCTCGTATGCATTTCAGTAATTTTCTTGTATATATTTTTAGCTTTTTTTTTGCACATAGGTACATGTGATCTACAACAGAAGCAGACAATTCACTCATCCAACGTTGTGTCTCATAGGTCCCTCACCCAGCTCCACAAGATTATAAACTAGATTTTTTTTTCTTTCCGTTTATTGTAGTTCAAGCTTTAGCAAGTATTTTGGCACTCCATAACTATGGGTCCACTGATCCCAGCATTTGCTGACACTTTACTCAGTATCCAACACCTTCCCTAAAGCCGGTGTTACATGTTTAAGATTTTGTTAACAATTTTCACCTAGGTACCAATTTCTGTATTAGTCATCTGGTATCACACCGATGCTATATAGCACACACCACCAAAATCTCAGTGACATACCTTAATCAGCATTCCTTCAGGGCTTTTGGTTTCTGTATTGACGGTAGAATTGGTTAGGTGAGTTTGATATACTCAAAATCTATCAAACTCAGGTCAGGGATATTGGCTACCTCAAATATGTTCTTTCTTGAACAGTGTCAAAAACTCCCAACAGGGACACTAGAAATATACAGCATCTTCTACATGATAAATTTGGAACTGTTTCACTGTCACTTCTGCTCAAATCTCATAGACCAAAGCAAGTCATATGGTTAAGAATAACAGCAAAAGGGTCGTGAAGTATATACTCCCTTCTAATCCATATAGTGTGGGAGAACAAGAGACCAGAGGCATCGTAAGAATGTCCTAAAGGAAAGGGACAAAACAGGACGAAACTGAAAGCAGTTTCATTCCCAGGACGGAAGGCCCCCGGGACTGCTCATTCTCTCCAGAAGGACATCATATGGGTGCCAGGCCTGGGATAAGAATGTTTTGTCTGGTGCCAGATGTACTCATGGCCCAGTATGGAATACACTGCAGGAGCATGACCTGTCAAGATGCCAAATACTCTGTTGTATGTGCTTGCTGTTATCAGACAATTTGCAAAAATAAAACAGGCTTGAGCCAGGAGACTGATGCTTCGGCTCCTGGAGAGTCTTAGCCCCCTGCTTTCCAATTCTCTTGTCACCGTACCTTTAAGACCTGTCTCTCTACAATATAGCTTTAGGATTTGGAAAAGGTCTTCATAAGACTAACTGTATGTTTGAGATTGGAAAGTTTTTAACTACATTACTCAAGTCCTACAAAACCACCAATATCTTGGCTGTTGTCATTTCGTATTGGTAGTGGCAACTCTTAATGGGGAAAATAGAGACTCTTCGTCTCCTGCCTATACCTAGAATTGGTAGATACTCCCTGAGAAAAATCAGCTACAGAAAGTCTGCTGCACAGTTCTCCTGTCTCTAGAATCATCCAGGTCCCATTGCTTCTCAGCCTGTTGGCTAAAATCAAGTGGAGAATCTTCCAAGTTCCATTGCCTTAGTAGTTCAGTGATGTCTTTTAATAATTTGTTTCTTAATCCGCTTTTTGTTTTAGGCAACAGCTACTCCCTCCTTTCTGTAAGTAGTACTTTCCCTATTTTTTTGAAATAAATAGAATATTAGTGTTATTTTTGAAAGCATCTTAGAAATCTGGCTTTTTTTTGGGGGGGGTTGTTTGTTTGGTTTTTACTCCACAGATATTATCACTATTTTGAAGTTTACTGGGTCATTTCCATTCTTGTTACTACTGAGAGACAATTTCCCACAGCATCTCTGAATATCTAAGTTTTCCATATTATCTTTTCAAAGATATTTCTGCAATGGACAGCTTTAGAAGACAGAATCTCCCTCTGGGGCATTTATTTGTTGTCTAATAATAAAAACATCTCTTTCCAGGAGAAATTTGGGGCAGGTTTACTAGTTTCCTAACATCTGGTTTCCTAAACTGTGAGGGAGGTGCATTATGTACATAGTATTTACCTCCATGAGAAGTGTTGGGCCAGAGGAACTAAGATGAATTGATTTTCAAGCTATCTACTATGCCATGAGTAATAAAGTCTTTTGTCTTGGATCCTGTGTGTTGTGTCTTCTACTAGCGTGCATGAAAGTGACATGATAAATTGTTACCTTGCAAGAAGAGTAATTTTTCAGACCTCTCACTGTTCTTAATTCCAGTTTTATACTTATGGACATGTGTCCACTTGTTTCACATCTTGAAATTTAACTTTTTTTAATGTTTATTTTTGAGAGAGACAGAGCATGAGCGGGGAGGGGCAGCAAGGGAGGGAGACACAGAATCCAAAGCAGGCTCTGGGCTCTGAGCTGTCAGCACAGAGCCCAACGTGGGGCTCAAACACATGAACCGTGAGATCATGACCTGAGCCAAAGTTGGACGCTTGACTGAGTCACCAAAGCACCCCACATATCTTAAAATTTAAATAAGAGATCATTTATTGATAATATTGTCAATTTTACATATGTCTAGTTATAGCTTTTTGTTGGTTATAAGAAATTGTTCTTGGGGCGCCTGGGTGGCGCAGTCGGTTAAGCGTCTGACTTCAGCCAGGTCACGACCTCGCGGTCCGTGAGTTCGAGCCTCGCGTCAGGCTCTGGGCTGATGGCTCAGAGCCTGGAGCCTGTTTCTGATTCTGTGTCTCCCTCTCTCTCTGCCCCTCCCCCGTTCATGCTCTGTCTCTCTCTGTCCCAAAATTAAATAAAAAACGTTGAAAAAAAAAAAAAAAGAAATTGTTCTTGATTACCCTGATTACAAAGTGAATTTTAGCAACTTTTCATATATTTGCTTTTAGATCTCCTCATCCTTAAATTGCCCTTTTATATATATTGTCCATTTTCTTTCATCTTAAGATTTTTAAAATTTGTGAGTTAGTTTTTTGTCCATAGTGTTGAAAAACTGAAAAATATTTCTTTGTTAGTAATATGTTTTATACATATTCTCTTCCAGCCAATATCTTGCATTTAACTCTTTGTGATTTTAAGAAATATGTATATTGGATTTATCAATTGATTTATGTATCAAATTATGAACTTAAAGTTATTTATCCATTTTTAAATTATGTCAATATATACCTCTATTTTGTGGTTTGTGCCTTTTGTATCTTATTTAAGCAACTCGTAATCATTTAATATTTTATTCTATATTTTACTTTTAAAATATTGAATATTTGATTATTGAACTAAGAATTTTAAAAATAGAATTTGTTTTATATCATTTCTTTCCATATTGGCAGCAATTGTGTAACTTCCATTTTTCCAGCTGCTGCTACTATGTGCTCAATTTCTTTAGTTTTTTAATGGATTTTGGTCTTTAGGACAGTTTTATTTTGTAGCAAAACTGAGAGGAAGGTCCAGAGATTTCCCATATGCCCTCTGCCCTTCCACACAAGCAGGTCCCCTTTATCCACACCTGCCCCCAGAGCAGTATATTACAGTTTATGAACTGACATGGACACAATGTTATCAGTACTAGGTTTCTGCATTCTGTTATCTTTCAGGATTCTCTATCCTATTCCTACAGTCTACCTGTGCCAATATACAACCTCTTTATTTCTATGACTGTAAAATATGGCTTATCACCTTATACATTCCTATGGGTAAATATGTTTTACTCTGTTATCTTCTTGATAATTTAGTTATCCATGGCTCTGTTTTTTCCATTTTGATTTTTATTATCCTCTTGCCAAGTTACCAAAAATGATCAGAATTTTAAATAGAAACGTGTATGCACACATACATGTGTATGTATGTATATCCATATGTATTATAGAAATAAGTTATTGTTAATATAGGTTTTTCTTCTAGCTTTGCATATGGTATATTGCCGTTTTATTAAGTGGTTTTTTTTTTAACGTTTATTTATTTTTGAGACAGAGAGAGACAGAGCATGAACGGGGGAAGATCAGATAGAGAGGGAGACACAGAATCTGAAACAGGCTCCAGGCTCTGAGCGGTCAGCACAGAGCCCGACTCAGGGCTCGAACTCACGGACCACAAGATCATGACCTGAACCGAAGTCAGACACTCAACCGACTGAGCCACCCAGGGGCCCCTTTATTAAGTATTTAAACACTTTCTTTTAATGATTAAAAAATTCTTGGGGCGCCTGGGTGGCTCAGTCGGTTGAGCGTCCGACTTCAGCTCAGGTCACGATCTCACAGTCCGTGAGTTCGAGCCCCGTGTCGGACTCTGGGCCGATGGCTCAGAGCCTGGAGCCTGCTTCCGATTCTGTGTCTCCCTCTCTCTCTGCCCCTCCCCCGTTCATGCTCTGTCTCTCTCGGTCTCAAAAATAAATAAACGTTAGAAAAAAAAATTAAAAAAAAAATTCTTAACAGTGATTACCTTACACTGCTGGCAAACCATGAAGGTTGTTGATAATGGTTCATTTCTTAAGTATAGCATCAGTTTTCATATGCTTTAAAACTTACATGTATCATTTATGCTTTCTTTCATCTCAAAAAACATACACAAATATTTAACATGATTGAGAATGGCAGATGATGTGAGAATCTAATTTTTGTAATACACATTAATCACTTGAATCATTTTATCTTTTACAATGGGCATGTGGTATGTTTGCATTTGGAAAAAGTAAGACTTAAGAGAGAAAGTCATTTCAGTAAATTTCCAACTTTTCCATAAAATTCTTATTCATCTTTTATTTAGTTCAGAACCTTTTATTTTACTTTGTAATGCCAAGAGAATATTTTAAGTCAATTTCTTATTTGCTTATTACTACTATACAATTATATTTTTAATTTTGCATTTTAATTTTGCTAATTGTACATTAAGAACAATAGCTAAACGCTAATTTTTTCTAATACATAGAAAATCTGAAATTTTACGTAGACAATCACATCACTGCAAGTAAAGGCAGATTTATTCCTTTTTATTTACTCATATAATCTAGTCATTAGGAATTGAAATGTAATTTTTGTTCTAGTAAGCTTGAACATCTTTTTCTTCACAATGTCAAATGGAATGCCAAATTACATCTTAAAGAAATATGTTTTCTGTAGGCCTATTTTTGTCAATAGACTTGACTGGAAAAGAAATCCAGGTTTTCTGCCCATACTGCATTCTCAAGCTATTATTTCATTCTCAGGGATTTATTACTGCTGATGAAAAATCTTTTGCCAATTTCATTGCTTCTCCTTTTGTAGAAATTTTCCTTTCCAGTAATGTTTAGAATGTGCTTTTTGACTTTTACATTCTGTCATTTCATCATGAGTTGAAGATCTATTGTGTTTCTTATCTAAAAACTCATGTCTTTCTTCAACCCTCCAACTTGTTCAGCCATTATCTCATTTGATATTTTCCCATCTTTCTCGTTTCATGTAGACACTCTTAGCAGATGTGCAAAGGCCTTTCTCATTTTGTATTTTTTAACCCCTCTTTCATGCTTTCTATCATTTTTTCTATATTTGCATTCTGGGTTTCCCTTAAATCACCTTCCATATTTCAATCTTCCAGAGCCTAATCTGCTATTTAATCTGTCATAGGAGTTATTAATTTGAATAGTTATGTTGCTTTTTAGGAGTTCTGTTTTTTTTTTTAATATCCCCATTTGTTTTACTGTTCCCCACAAGTCTCTAACTCAGCTTTTATGCATGTAATTACTTTATAACTACTTATTTCAGGGGTTCCTGAGTGGCTCAGTGGTTAGGCATCGGACTTCAGCTCAGATCATGATCTCACAGTATGTGGGTTTGAGCCTCGTGTCAAGCTCTTGGCTGACAGCATGGAGTCTGGAGCCTGCTTGGGGTTCTTTGTCTCCCTCTCTCTCTCTCCCCTTCCCTCCCTCACGCTCTGTCTCTCTCTTTCTCTCAAAAATAATTAAACACCTCAGAGGTTTTTTTTAAATCCTACTTGTTTCACATTATTTTCCAGGTAACTGTCCTCTTTTCAGAGGTTCTTTGGGTTTATCAGATGTATGGACTCATCATACAGGATTTTTCTCCTTATTTTATAAATTTCTTAATTATGGTATCAGCTTCAGTGGGGATCCCTTTGTGGTTATGAAACTAATATTGCTATTGCAGTTTATTTCTTTGTGAACTTGATGAATGTACATAATTGTTCAATTTATGTTTATTTTATGGATTTAGGTTTTTCTTACTTTTCAGGTATTTGGAGTTCACAAGCCACAACCTGAAGTGGCCCAGTCATGCTATTTCAAATTTTCAAAGATAGGCTTTTTTCCACCTCCTTTCCCATTGATTATCAAGTATTCATTTGGTTCTGAGCTTTACAGAAGGTAGATAATTCCAAGCTCCTCATCAAACCCAAGTTGTGTTTTCTACCCTACTTTTTTCCACCTCCTTTCCCATTGATTATCAAGTATTCATTTGGTTCTGAGCTTTACAGAAGGTAGATAATTCCAAGCTCCTCATCAAACCCAAGTTGTGTTTTCTACCCTACCTGGCTTCTCAGAACCCCAGGCTCAGCTATTAGGACCAAGATCTGAGACTAGAATACCGGTGGACTGTTCCTTATCAGTTTGTACTTAATTCTCTTTTTAATTTCTCAGGAGTTGTTTATTGCCAAGTCCTGCTGTATATTTAAAAAATAAGTTTAGGAGTGCTGGTGTGAAGTAGGGGAGTAGAAGGAAGACAAATTCATTGCAGTATAGTTTTTATTAGGAGAAGCCTCCAAAAGTGATTTTTATATCAATATATAAGCCTCTTATTTACATAAACAAAGCTCTTAAGAACGTTAGTGATTTTGAGTATCTTAATAGTTCACCAGATTAAAATACTTTGAGAACAGAAACCAAGGTGCATTTAAATTTGTACCCTATTTTAATTTTTTTTTTTAAGTGTTTGAGAGAGAGAGAGAGACAGAGCCGGAGCGGGGAAGGGGCAGACACAGAGAGGGAGACACAGAATCTGATGCAGGCTCCAGGCTCTGAGCTGTTAGCACAGAGCCTGCCGTGGGCTCAAACCCATGAGCTGTGAGATCATGGCCCAAGCTGAAGTCAGACGCTTAACTGACTGAGCCATCCAGGTGCCCCAATTTTGTACCCTATTTTAAAGCTATGTATGGCTAAATAGTATTTATTTTTGTATAAAATACATGTAGATTTGTGATGTGAAATATAAAATTCCCTAATATTCTTTAAACTTTTTTATTAACATTTTTGAGAGAGAGAGAGAGAGAGAGAGAGAGAGAGAGCGCTAGAGTGAGCACAGGTGGAGGAGGGGCAGAGAGAGGAAAACACAGTATCTCAAGCAGGCTCCAGGCTCTGAGCTGTTAGCACAGAGCCTGACGCAGGGCTCCAACCCACAAACTGTGAGATCATGACCCGAGCCAAATTACGATTTTCAACGGACTGAGCCACCCCAGCACCCCAAAAATTCCCTAATATTCTTATAGGTTTTTTCTTCTGTGTCTATCATAAGCTCCTCCTTAATTAAAAGGACTTGAGATACTTTAAAATAAAAACATACATTAAGTGATTATTTGCAAATGTTGAATATGCTTTTCTTCACTCCATGTAACTGAGTAAAATCTTTAAGATATTTAAGTTGGCATCAAGGTAAACAGTAACTTTCAGTAAACTGCTAAAATTCTTCTGCCTACTAAAGAAACAGATTTCCATTTATTATAAAGACAAATTCTAACTGACCAATTTTAAAGCGACGGGTTTTTAAGAAAATACTTAATTCCTTCTAAGTGATAGAAACTGTGGAGTATTTTCAGGAGAGATTAAGGGAAATTGTGTTCATTGAAATGTTTTTCATTATATTTCTTACATATCCTAAAAGGTACATGCTCCTTGCCTGAGTTGCAATCAGTAATTCATAAGACACCAGTGGATTTCCTTAGGGAGGTAACTAATATGTAAAAAATAATAATTTCTCATTTTAAAAGAGTCTAACCTTTTATTAAATCTGTAAAGGAAAAAGGGAGTTAAAAACTCTCTGGCAGATTTCACAGGCCTCAATTAAGAAAGGCTGTAATTATTATTATAGAATAAACTGAGTCAATTAAGCTTCTAGAACTTGTACTGCACCATCCTTAGCAGGACTCTCAGCCTAGTGTTGAAGTCCCGAGCCGAGGCTCTCCATAATACTCTCAGCATTTGATTCAGTTTACAAAGAGAAATGAATTATAGCCATCTCCTAGAGAGTGAAATTGCATTGTAACATGCTGAAGTACTCTGTGACTAGAAGGAAAATGGGAGAAAAAAAAAAAAAAACAAAACCTCAGACCTCTTAATATCTTCTGCCATCTTCATAAATTTACTGATGAAAAGGAACTAAAGAGATTAAAAAAAACATCCTAATTATAAAAATATAGCCCTATTTGTGCTGGAAACCCAATCTTAAGAAAAAATTACTACCATGTACTTTATACAATTTGTGCTATGTACTTCCCCATAACCGAAGCACACACATTTAAAAAAATAATAAGGAAGAACATTGTGTATTTGAGAACAGTATTATTTTTTCATACTGGTTAAGATGTGGTATTAAAAAATTTGATTGTTTATATAGGCTCCCCATGAAATCCACTCTAACTTCTCTATTTTTCTCAACTGGCATAATATAGTAGGTTATGATCAACAATTTATTTCATGTTTTAATGTTTAATGGAAAAAATACTGCTAATTTTTACTACCATTGGTAGCTAGTTAAAAACAGCTGTCTTCAATCAAAATCAAGTTATTTATTAAAGCAGTGGTTCTCAGAAATTCGCATCACCTGGTGGGCTTGTTAAGTCAGACATTGTGGGACCCCAGCCCCAGTTTCTGATTTAGTAGATCTTCGTTGCAGCCAAAGAATTTGCATTCTTAACAAGTTCCCTCTTGGTAATCTTGCTGTTGATCTTGGCATAGTTATTAGATAAACACTACTCTGAAAAATAATTTTTCTCATACTTAAGTATGAAAAAAAATACCTTAGAAAACTTTGAAATCTACATATCCCTGAGTCAGCCATCTTGACATCCGAATTCAATAGGATCCTGTATAGTTAGACTTACAGTTTAAGACCCTCTAAGTACTGAAGGGCCAACTAGTATGTATATCCATTCAGTCATTTATTGAGCTAACATTTATCTATTTTCAACCATGTACCAATGACCTTCCAGGCCCCAGGGATAACAGTGATTAGGTTAGACATGATCTTTTATATTCTAACATATTAGGGTATGGTGGGCAAGGACACAATTATACATTGCTCCTAATGAAAAATGTTATTAACTCCACATGTCCCTAAAATATCCATCTGTAAACTAGAATATAATATAACAGTTAAATTGTATATCTATAGACACTGATGTGGACAGATCAGGGCTTACTGTTTTGTGGGAAAAAAGTTCCCTATCAGCACAAAAACAATGATATGGTATATGTACAATCACAAAGTGAAACTAAAATTAGGTATTTCTATGAATACTCACATACATAAAAAGTATGCAAGACTTATCAAATGGTAACAAGGGTGGGAACCAGTATTAGGAATATTGGTTTTTTTATTATAAGAAAGATATTCATGTATTTTTATGAAATTAACATATAATGTTACAAAGTAGTGGATGAGAAAACAGAAAATTGAACAGAGCACTCTTCCTCCTAAAAGAAATAAAAATGACAGAATAGAACTAAATCTCAACCACATGAGTCATCAAGGAAATGCATATTAAAATATCCACAAGATACTCATTTAAACATAAATGCAAGGGGAGGAGAAAATACAAGCTGCACTTGTCCGCTTAGGAAATGACCACACAGGAAATGTCAGACCAGGATTTGCAGCCACATCTTAAACAGTCCTCCATACTCACTCCACACAGACTAACAGAAACAAGTTAAACACGTTTACATCACGTTCAGAGTCTGCATCCTGCTTCGTAAAGCATATTCCGAGCGATGTTCATACAGTCTCAACTCACGCTTTACAATTTCCAGTACCTACTTCCTTCTTTTGACCACAACTTGCTCTCCTGTTCTCCCACCATCTAGCTTTTCTACTACATCCATTTGATGAAAAACCTTTCTAAACTCTAACGTGTAATTTTCACCAGTGGCTTCAACCCATTCCCCCACCCCCTGAAGTACGTGGAGATCTGCTGTTTGATCCAAAGGGGTAAGGGATCTGCTGTTTGATCCAAAAGGTAAAATAAAATGCAATCACTTCTGTCAAGGGCTTTTAAAATGGAGCCAAGAAGCCATTAAAAAGATGAGTCTTAAATATGTCCTCATCTGGTGGAACCATAAACTTTTAAACTGGGCCAAACCCTAAACACTTCAAGGATTCTACACAAACACTTGCTACAGTAACAAACCTTTGTTTAGCGCTACCCCTAACCAATTATATTCAGCAAACATTAGCTAAGCCTAGCAGACTCAGTTTCTAGTCTCAAAATTTCCAATCTGATACGACGTTTTTTCCCTACTGAGGAGCAAATTAGGAAAGAAAATCTAAAAGAAATACCTTACAGCACATCGTACTGGTTCTCAAACTTCAGGAAGCATCAAATCGCCTGGAAAGCTTGTAAGAACACAAACTACTGGACCCCAACACCAGAGTTTCTGATTCAGCAGCTCGGGGGGTGGAGCCTAAGTAAGAATGGGTAAAAAGATCACAGGTGCTGATGCTGCTAGTCTGGTGATCAAAGTTCAAGAACTACAGTGATAGTGCATTAGAATCATCTGGGAAGTCTTTTCCAAACTACAGATGCTTTGGCTCCACCTAAACCAATTAAATCTCATTCTCTAAAGGTGAGGCACAAATCATTGGGATTTGATCAATTTCTTCCAAGTGGTTCTAATATTTAGGCAGAGTTAATCATTGCATCTAGCAGTAGTTGTCTTACATAGATGCCAGAGGCCAGGAAAATTTAAATTTTCCCTTATTATTATTATTTTTTTTTTAATTTCCAACTCTTACAGCTTAGCTACTGGAGGCATATGTTTCTGAATACTCACAAGGGAGAACACAAGTTTGTAGTCAAAGCCTTTTGATATATGTATAAGGATGTATACATACTTTTGTGGCATCGCAGAGTGCCAATAATAGTCTTCCCTTATTTCAATAAGAATATTTTCTCATCTTTATGTAGAAGATAAAGTCACCTTTATAACGATGATTTGACTGTTCATTTTATTCTTTAAAGCTTAGAAATTGATCAGAAACCATATGAGGTACCTTTGTTACAGACATTTATATGAAATGCATGTAAACAATTTCAGTTTGGGATGATTACTTTCATACTGAAAAAGGTTTTATTTCCGTTTTATTATGAAATACACATGCAATATTAAGAGTAATAATCAATAATAAAAGGAAACTCCTGAACACCAATCAATTAAAAAGCAGCCTTGGGGGCGCCTGGGTGGCGCAGTCGGTTAAGCGTCCGACTTCAGCCAGGTCACGATCTCGCGGTCCGTGAGTTCGAGCCCCGCGTCAGGCTCTGGGCTGATGGCTCGGAGCCTGGAGCCTGTTTCCGATTCTGTGTCTCCCTCTCTCTCTGCCCCTCCCCCGTTCATGCTCTGTCTCTCTCTGTCCCAAAAATAAATAAAAAACGTTGAAAAAAAAAAAAAATTAAAAAAAAAAAAAAAATTCCCTTTATTTTAAAAGTCTGAATTAGTTCATTTTTCTATTACTTGAAATATAATGATTTCTGATATATAAAATACCTGCTTACTTTGTAAATGGTAGTATCAAAATAAAGGAGATTATGATATTTGAAAATATTTTGTCACTATTACAGTTTTGCATTCTTTCTCTTTCTCTTTTGCCACATATGTCTAAATGAAAGTTTATTCCATTCTCTGGAGTAATTTATAGTGCTTTCTGGAGGGATAAGCAATAAAATTGAAACGACAATATTACTCTGTAAATTCACTATCCTATATACATGTTTTTAAATCTTTTGGTCAAGAAATGTAGAGAAGAAAAAAATTGATTCAGTTTTATACTTGAACTTCACATCAAGCATAGATTGAAATTACTTCAACGCTTGAGCATTCAGTAAAGCCACCTAATAATTCACTTTATTTTAAAAACTTCAAATGAGAGTTCAAGAATATGGTTTCCAAGTTCCTGACATTAAGGCCCACCTTTCTCATTTCTATGCACAGGCTTTTCAAAGGCTAAGTCCTACATGTTTCATGAGCTGAGATACTGAGTGTTTGAAAACACCTCTCTGCTTTGAAGGTAAAGTGTACCATTTAGCCTTATTGTCATGAGTCCAATATACATTGTACATGAGTCCAATGTACATTGGACATGAGTCCAATATACATTTCCTATACATTGTAGCTAGGAAAAGTCTATGGTACCTGTATGGGCAGTTTTGCACAAACTCACTGGAGTTGGTAGACTAGTGATAGCCGTACATGGCAAGGCTTTTAACTTTTTTTAAATTCCAGTACCATTAAAATACAGTGTTATGTTAGTTGCAGGTGTACAATATAGTGACTCAACAATTCCATACATCACCCAGTGCTCATCATGACAAACGTGCTGTTTAAACCCCATCACCCCTTTCATCCATCCCCCTACCCACTTCCTCTCCAGTAATCATCCAGTAATCATGTTTAGTCAGGAATCTGTTTCTTCATTTGTCACTTTATTTTTCTTTTCTTTGTTCATTTGTTTTGTTCTATATATGAGTGAAATCGTACAGTATTTGTCTTTCTCTGACTGACTTATTTCACTTAGCATTATACTCAATAACTCTATCCACGTTGTTGCAAATGGCAACATTTTATTGTTTTTTATGACTGAATAATATTCCATTGCATATATAACTCATCTTCTTTATCTATTCATCTATTGATAGACACTAGGGCTACTTCCATAATTTGGTTATATAATACTGCAATAAACATAGGAGTGCATCCCTTTGAATAAGTGTTTTTGTATTTTAGGGGTAAATATCCAATAGTGTGATTACTGGATCCTAGGGTAGTTCTACTTTGGACTTTTTGAGGAGTTAATTTTTAACCCCATATTGTTTTCCACAGTGGCTGCACCAGTTTGCATTTCCACCAATAGTGCATAAAGGTTCCTTTTCTCCCACACCCTCACCAACACTTGTTTCTTGTGTTTTTGATTTTAGTCATTCTGACAGATGCGAGGTGGTATCTCACTGTAGTTCTGATTTGCATTTCCATGATAATCAGAGATGATGAGCATCTTTTCATGTGTCTGTTGGCCATCTGTATATCTTTTAGAGAAATATCTGTTCATGTCTTCTGCCCATTTTTTAGTTGGGTTATTTGATTTTTGAGTGTTGAGTTATATCAGTTCTCTACATATTTTGGATACTAACCCTTTATCAGAGATGTCATTTGCAACTATATTCTCCAATTCAACTGGTTGCATTTTAGTTTTGTTGATTGTTTCCTTCAGTGTACAAAATAATTTTATTTTAATGTCATCCCAGTAGCTTATTTTTACTTTTATTTCTCTTGCCTCAGGAGATACATCTAAAAAATGTTCCTATTGGTCAATGTCAGAGAAATTTCATACTGCCTTTGCTCTCTTCTAGGATTTTTATGGTTCCAGTCTCACATTTAGGTATTTAATCTTTTTGAATTTATTTTTGCATATCATGTAAGAAAGTGGTCCAGTTTCATTATTTTGCATGTTGCTGTCCAGTGTTTCCAACACCATTTGTTGAGAAGGCAGTCTTTTTCCCATTGGACATTCTTTCCTGCTTTATAGAAGATTAATTGGCCATATAATTGTGGGTTTATTTTTGGGTTTTCGCTTGATCTATGTGTCTATTTTTGTGCCAATACCATGTTTTTTGGTTACTATACCTTTGTAATGTAACTTGAAATCTGGAATTGTGATACTCTAGTTTCATTTTTCTTTTTCAAGATTGCTTTAGCTATCCGGGGTCTTTTGTGGTTCCATACAGATTTCAGGATTGTTTATTCTAAATCTTTGAAAATGCTGTTACTGTTTTTATAAGGATTGCATTAAATCTGGAGATTGCTTTTGGTAGTGCAGACATTTTAACATTTTCCTTCCAATCTATAAGCATGGAATGTCTTTCCATTTCTTGGTGTCATCTTGAATTTCTTTCATCAATTTTTTATAGTTTTAATGCACAGGTCTTTTACCACTTTGGTTAAGTTTATTCCTAGATACTTTATTGCTTTTGGTGGAAATATAAATGTGTTTGTTTTATTCATTTTATTTTTTGCTGCCTCATTGTTATAGGAGTATAACATGTATAGAAGTATTCACATGTATAGAAATGCAACCGTTTTCTGTACCTTATTTTGTATTCTATGACTTTACTGAATTCATTTATCAGTTTTAGTAGTGTTTCGGTGGAGTCTTCAGGGTTTTCTACATAGAATATCATGTCATCTGCAAATAGTTTTAATTCATACTTACTAATTTGTATGCATTTTATTTACTTATGTTTTCTAGTTGCTATAGCTAGGAATTCGAGATGTATGTTGAATACAAATGGTCAGAATCAACATCTTTCTCTTGTTCCCAACCTTAAAAGGAAAAGCTCCCAGTTTCCCACCACTAAGTATAATGTTCACTCTTGGTTTTCCGTACGAGGCTTTCATTGTCAAAATATACTCCTTCTTGACCTACCTTGTTGAGGGTTTTTATCACGAATGGATTTTGAAGTTTTTCAAATGCTTTTTATATATCTATTGAAATGATCAGGGGTGCCTGGGTGGCTCAGTAGGTTATCTCATGGCTTGTGAGTTTCAGCAGTGCTGACAGCTCAAAGCCTGGAGCCTGCTTCAAATTCTGTCTCCCTCTCTCTCTGCCCCTCCCCCACTCATACTATGTCTCTCTCTCCCTCTTTCTCTCTCTCAAAAATAAATAAACATTAAAAGAAAAAAGAAATGATCATATGGTTTTTATCTTTTCCCTTGTTGATATGATGTATCATGTTGACATATTTGTGGATATTGCCCATGCTCACACCCCAGGAATAAATCCCACTTGATTATGGTGTATTTTTTTAAATGTATTGTGGGATTCAGTTTGCTAGTACTTTGTTGAGGATTTTTGCATTGTGTTCATCAGAGATATTGGCTTGTAGTTCTCTTTTTATGTGGTGTCTTTATCCGGTTTTGGTATCAGGATGATACTAGTCTTATAGAATGAATTTGGAAGTTTTCTTTCCTCCTCTATATTTTGGAATAGTTTGAGAATTATTGGTATTTACTCCTGTTTAAATGTTTAGTAGAATTTACCTGTTAATATGTCTAGTCATATTGGACATAAGGCCATTCCCATCAAGAGAAGAGATGTAGCTGATTTTCCTAAACACAGAAACAAACACAGAGAGTTAGACAAAAGGAGAACACAAAGGAATATGTCCCAAATGAAAAAAAAAAAAAAAAGGACCAAACCACAGGAAGAGACCTAGGGGAAATGAATATAAGTAACATACCTGATAGAGAACTTAAAGTAATAACAATAAAGATACTCTCTGGATTTGAGAAAAGAGTAGAGGAAATAAGTGGAACCCTTAACAAAGAAACAAAAAAGAACCAATCAGAGATGAAAACAAAATAAATGAAATTAAAGATAAACTTGATGAAATAAATTACAAGCTAGAGGAAGCAGAGGAATGAATTAATGACCTAAAAGACAGAGAAATGGAAAGTGACCAAGCTGAGCAAATGATATGGAAAGCTATTATGCAAATTGAGAATATTCTTAGGGAACTCAGTGGCTCCCTCAAGTGTAACAGCATTCACATTATAGGGATCCCAGAAGAAGAAGACAGAGAAAAGGAGGCAGAAAACTTACTTGAAGAAATAATAACTGAAAACTTTCCTATCCTGGGGAAGGAAACAGATATCCAGATCCAGGAGGCACAGAGATCCCCTCAAAAAAACAACTCAAGAAGGTCCACACCAAGACACATGTAATTAAAATGGCAAAAAGTAGTGATAAAGAAAAAAAATTAAAAGGAGCAAGAGAAAACAAGGCAGTTACATACAGGGGAAACCCCATAAGGCTGAGAGTGGATTTTTCAGCAGGAATTTTGCACTCCAGAGGGAATGGCATGATATAGTCAAACTGCTGAAAGGAAAAGTCTTTAGCCAAGAATACTGTACCCAGCAAAGATATTATTTGCAATAGAAGGAAAGATAAAGAGTTTCTCAGACAAACTAAAACAAAAGTACTTCAGGACCACTAAACTAACCCTACAGGAAATATTAAAGGAGACACTGAGCAAAAAGAAAAGACCACAAACAAAAGAAAGAAAACTAGAAAGCATAAAAGCAGTAAAATAAGTATATCTATAAAAATAAGAGAAGGGACTCACAAAATAAAAGTATTTAAAGTATGACACCATCTGCCTAAAAGGTGAGGATGAGAGGAGTAAGGAACGAGTTCAAACTTAAGTGACCATCACCTTAATATAGACTGCTATGCGCAAAAGATGTTATATGCAAGTAGTAAGCAAAAATCAAAAACCAGTAATAGATACTCAAAGAATAAAGAGAAATGAATCCAAGTATATCGCTAAAGAAAGTCAACAAACCGTGAAAGAGAGCAAGAGAAGAAAAGATCAGAGAAAAACCAAAAAAGAACCACGAAACCAGTAATAATATGGCAATAAATGGATATCTATCAATAATTACTTTGAATGTAATGGAATAAGTGCTTCAATCAAAAGACATAAGGTGACCCAGTGGATCAAAACAAGACCCATATACCACAAGTGACTTATTTCAGACCTAAAGACACCTGCCAATTGAAAGTGAGGGGATGGAGAAACATTTATCATGCAAATGGTATCAAAAGAAAGCCAGGGTAGCAATACTTATATCTGACAAAATAGACTTTAAAACCAAGACTGTAACAAGGGACAAAGAAGGAACTATGTGATAATAAAAGGTACAATCCAACAAGAAAATATAATAATTGTAAATATTTATGGGAGCACCCAAATGCATAAAACAGTCAATAACAAACATAAAGGAACTAATCAATTGTCATACAATAACCATAGGGAATTTTAACCCCCAATTTATATCAATAGATCATCTAAACAGAAAATCAACCAGAAAGCAGTGGCTTTAAATGACATACTGAGCCATATGGATTTAACAGATATATTCAGAACATTCCATCCTAAAACAGCAGAATACCTATTCTTTTCAAGTGCACATGGAACATTCTCCAGAATAGATCACATATTAGACCACAAAACAAATCTCAACAAATTCAAAAAGATGAAAGTCATTCTGACCTCAAAGCTATGACACTACAAATCAACCACAACAACAACAAAAATCTCAAAACATCACAAATACATGAAGGTTAAATAACATGTTACTAAACAATGAATGGGGTAAACAAGAAAATAAAGAGATAAAAAATTACATGGAAACAAATGAAAATCAAAACAGATTTCCAACATCTTTGGGGTGCAGAAAAGTCACTCTAAGAGGAAAGATACAGGCCTACCTCAAGAAGCAAGAAAAATCTCAAATAAACACCTTAACCTTACACCTAAAGAAGCTAGAAGAAGAAGAACAATCAAAACTCCAAACTACAAAAGGAAGGAAATAGTAAATATAGGAGCAGAAATGAATGATACAGACACTAAAAAGAACCAATAGGATAGACCAATGAAAGCCGAAGCCAGTGCTTTGAAAAGATCACGAAAAGTGATCAACCTTTAGCCAGATTCATGAAAAAGAGAGAGAGAGAAAGGTGGAGAGAGAGAGAGAGAGAGAGAGAGGACCCTAATAAACAAAATTACAAATGAAAGAAGAGAAATAGTAACCAACATCACAGAAATAACAATTGTAAGAGAGTATTATGAAATCATAGGCCAACAAATTGAATAAGCTAGAAGAAATGGATAAGTTCCTACAAACATATAACCTACCAAAACTAAAGGAGGAAGAAATAGAGAATTTGAACAGACTGATTACCAGCAATGAAATTGAATCAGCGATCTACTCCCAACAACATGACTAGTTTTTGAGCAGCACTGAGTTTGAAACATTCATTCTCAAAACCAGTCTTATTGTTTTATCTTTGAGAACCTCTGTTATTTTTAGGTAGTCACTTTCTCAGAGGCCATACTAGATTCTCTCAATTTAGCATGCATGAGTATCACACAGGACACTGTTGAAAATGAAGATTCATGCATGCCATATATAAATAATACCTGTAAGTATCTACTGAGGTAGTTCAAGAACCACAGTTGAAAAAATGTTAGGATAGACATCCCCATTTCCAGATGATAACTGTTAAAAACTGAGTAGACTACTTCAAAACTTTATGCTTTAAACACACTTGTTTTTAAGCACTTACAACACATGGGGAAACTCTATTCTTCCATAAGTTTTCCTTTCCAAATCAGATAGATTTGGAAAGGATGAACAAGCAAATCACTTCCCTCTCAGAATAAAGCAAAGGATACTATTCTCTCCTTCATGCCATGTAAGTAACTCGCAAAGATGAGAAAAACAAATACTTCAGTGCTATTCTCTCCTCCATCAAGAGGCTTGCAGTCTACTAAAGTAACTAAAACAAGTTGTAAGTAACTATAATCAAATGGAAATACTTATGCTTTGTAAGAAAGAAGCAAACAGGGCCATCAGAGATCAAAAATAATGGAAAACATGTTCAACTTCAGGTTGTCCTATAAAATCAGTGTTTTACATAAATGCCTCTCTTTTGATGGCTTTTATTTATTTTTAATAACTTTAGAACTCACACAGTTGTCATGCAGTGTCAGTTGCAGTGTGGTGTCAATTTCCTTAACAAACAGAAACTTTATAGAGTTTAACATAACTTACACTCTTTGGATGTGAATCTAATAGAGGCTTAACATCCACTTCTTGAAGGTATAATTGCTACCTAAGTTCTTCTTCAATATTTAAACAACAAAGTGAAAACATTGGTGAAATTCATGAATTAGCCAAGGAATTTATGAATGGTCAATTTTTTAACTGGAAAGAACAGTGGCAGAAAAAGGAAAGAAATGGAAACATTTTTATAACATAAACTGAGGCAAAAAGAGATTGAGTGAACACGCCATATAATAATGATGGATCATTGGACAACAACTTCAGAAAACAGAGTGCCATTTAAAATTAAGGTGATAAAGCTTTCTCAAACTCTCCCAGCATCAAACTAAGCTAATCATCATGTTCAGAACATTCAGAACAGTGTTTCTGTGTGGAGTGAAAGACAGAGACAAAGAGAGAGAGTGATTTTGATGTAACAGTCTTCTCAGCTGCACCAATATAAGTGAAAAATTCTTGCCTGTAATGCCATCTTTAAAATCTAAAGATGTGGGGCACCTGGGTGGCTCAGCTGGTTAAGCCCCTCGCTTTGGCTCAGGTCAGGATCTCAGGGTTCATGGGTTCCAGCCCTGCATTAGGCTCTGTGCTGACAGCTCACAACCTGGAGCCTGATTTGGACTCTGTGTCTCCTTCTCTCTCCGCCGCTTCACTGCTCATGCTCTTGCTCTCTGTCTCTCTCAAAAGTAAACATTAAAAAATAATAATAAATAAATAAAATAAAATTGCAAACTGCTATTTTCATTTTTCTGTAAATCCACTTTTACTGCTCCACTTTTTAAATACTTTGTTTTCTGACTTATTACTTTATTCGTTTATTAAATATTATAATGCAGTTCACTAAATTATGCAATATATGCAGATTTTTTAAGGGTACAAAGCTTTGTAAAGAATACTCTATGTTGATTTGTAGAAAAGAATTTAAAATAGTATAATAATAGAGTTGAGCATCTAGTGTACTAGTATATTAGAGGAAAAGAGAAGCTGTAGGAGGTGAGGAGATAGGAAGATAACAAAGACTTCCTAGAAGACCTCTCAAAGAATATCTAAAATTTATTGAAACACATATGAAGAAAAGAGCTAGAAGGAAACAATATGTGCAAAGTAATAGTGTCATGAGAGACATGTGGAGTTTAGGATAATAAACACAGAAAACCTGTACTTGTGTGTTCATTCTGAAGTTTCAAATTACTTGGTCATAATTAGTTAGGATGTATTTATTTTTAAATGTTTATTTTTTTATTTTGAGAGAGAGAGAGAGAGAGAAACAGGCAGAGAGAGAGAGGGAGAGAGAGAGAATCCCAACCAGAGTCCACACTGTCAGTGCAGAGTCCAGCATGGGGCTTGATCTCACGAACTGTGAGATCATGACTTGAAGCAAACTCAAGAGCTGGACGCTTAACTGATTGAGCCACCCAGGTGCCCCTGGGTGGATTTAGTGTTAAGTGTTGTGGTCATTTTACAGACTTTGTTATATATAAATAGGAAATTTGACATATGTCAGTTTATAAATATTTTATTGTGGGTCAATATTGATTAATTTCTCCTTCAGAGAATGATATCATTCATGAGTAAACATTATATCTTAGCTATTAATATAGACTACAAAACATTTATATAGCCTTTTATTAGAAGGAAATATGACTGTGGGATAGAATAATCAAAAAATGGGGAAACAATTCTTACTAAATCATAGATTTGTCCCTTATAGGAAAATAATTTTCTCACATGACTCAGAGCGTATTATGCCACATTTCCCTTTAAATTATAGATGCAATGGATATATTTCCATCAACAAAAAACTTTTATGGATTTTTTTACATTAGTCTTACAAGTTTCTCAACAATAATGTTTAAGTTCTCCAAAATTTTATCTGAACATCAACTTAGAAAGCAGAACTGAGAAGAGGAGAAATGAAAGTATTACCACACATACTAACTACAGAATACACAAAATTTTCTTTGCTTCAAATTTTCAGTTTGTGATTTAATCTTTTATTGGTCACATAATACTAAATTAAAATCTTTGTTAAATGAATCACAAGGGCAGATAATTTTCTGTGCTTCAGAATTATTTTTTTCAGTTTCTTTTATTTTAATATGAAATTTATTGTCAAATTGGTTTCCATACAACACCCAGTGCTCATCCCAACAGGTGCCCTCCTCAATATCCATCACCCACCCTCCCCTCCTTCCCACCCCCATCAACCTTCAGTTTGTTCTCAGTTAAGAGTCTCTTACGGTTTGGCCCTCTCCCTCTCTAACTTTTTTTTCCTTTCCCTCCCCCATGGTCTTCTGTTAAGTTTTTCAGAATCCATTAAATTCATGATTTAATCTATTTGGGTCATCTCCCTTTTCTTTTTGAGAAGCCTGGCTAGAGGTTTATCAATTTTGTTTATTTTTTCAAAAAGCAACTCTTGGTTTCATTGATCTGCTCTACAGTTTTTTTAGATTCTATATTGTTTATTTCTGCTCTGATCTTTATTATTTTTCTTCTGCTGCTGGGTTTGGGGTGTCGTTGCTGTTCTGCTTCTAGTTCCTTTAGGTGTGCTGTTAGATTTTATATTTGGGATCTTTCTTGTTTCTTGAGATAGGCCTGGATTGCAATGTATTTTCCTCTCAGGACTGTCTTCGCTGCATCCCAAAGCATTCGGATTGTTGTATTTTCATTTTCATTTGTTTCCATATATTTTTAAATTTCTTCTCTACTTGCCTGGTTGACCCATTCATTCTTTAGTAGAGTGTTCTTTAACCTCTATGCTTTTGGAGGTTTTCCAGACTTTTTCCTGTGGTTGATTTCAAGTTTCATAGCATTGTGGTCTCAAAGTGTGCATGGTATGATTTCAATTCTTTTATACTTATGAATGGCTATTCTGTGACCCAGTGTGTGATCTATCTTGGAGAATGTTCCATGTGCACTCAAGAAGAAAGTATCTTCTGTTGCTTTGGGATGCAAAGTTCTAAATATATCTGTCAAGTCCATATGGTCCAATGTATCATTCAGGGCTCTTGTTTCTTTATTGATCCTGTGTCTAGATGATCTATCCATTCTGTAAGTGGGGTATTAAAGTCCCCTGCAATTACCACATTCTTGTCAATAAGGTTGCTTATGTTTGTGATTATTTGTTTTATATATTTGGGGGCCCCCATATTTGGCACATATATATTTATAATTATTAGCTCTTCTTGATGGATAGACCCTGTAATTATTATATAATGCCTTTCTTTACCTCTTGTTACAGCCTTTAATTTAAAGTCTAGTTTGTCTGATATAAGTATGGCTACTCTAGCTTTCTTTTGACTTCCACTAGCATGATAGATAGTTCTCCATCCCTTCACGTTCAGTCTGAAGGTGTCCTCAGGTCTAAAATGAGTCTTTTGTAGACAGCAAATAAATGGGTCTTGTTTTTTTATCCATTCTGATACCCTATGTCTTTTCATTGGAGCATTTAGTCCCATTTACATTAGTGTTATTATTGAAAGATATGGGTTTAGAGTCATTGTATGTCTGTAGGTTTCATGTTTGTAGTGATGTCTCTGGTACTTTGTGGTCCTTGCACATTTCACTCACAGAATCCCCCTTATAATCTCTTGTAGGGCTGGTTTAGTGGTGATGAATTCCTTCAGTTTTTGTTTGTTAGGGAAAACCTTTGTCTCTCCTATTCTGAATGACAGACTTGCTGGATAAAGGAGTCTTGGCTGCATATTTTTTCTGTTCATCACATTGAAGATTTCCTGCCATTCCTTTCTGGCCTGCCAAGTTTCAGTAGTTAGGTCTGCCACTATTCTCACGGGTCTACCTTTGTAAGTTAGAGCCTGTTTATCCCTAGCTGGTTTCAGAATTTTCTCTTTATCCTTGTATTTTGCCAGTTTCACTATGATATGTCATGCAGATTGTTTCAAGTTACGTCTGAAGGGAGCGCTCTGTGCCTCATGGATTTCAATGCCTTTTTCCTTCCCCAGATCAGGGAAGTTCTCAGCTATGATTTTTTCTAGTACACCTTCAGTCCCTTTCTCTCTCTCTTCTTCTTCTTCTTCTGGAATTCCTATGATACGGATATTGTTCCATTTGATTGAATCACTTAGTTCTCTAATTCTCCCCCCATACTTCTGGATTTTTTTTATCTCTCTTTTTCTCAGCTTCCTCTTTTTCCATAATTTTATCTTCTAATTCAACTGTTCTCTCTTCTGCCTCTTCAGTCTCTGCTATGGCTGCCTCCATTTTATTTTGCATCTCATTTATAGCATTTTTTAGCTCCTCATGACTATTTCTTAGTCCCTTGATCTCTGTAGAAATGGATTCTCTGCCCTCCTCTATGCTTTTTTCAAGCCCAACGATTAATTTTATGACTATCATTCTAAATTCTTGTTCCGTTATATTGCTTAAATAGTTTTTGATCAGTTTGTTAGCTGTCGCTACTTCCTAGAGTTTCTTTTGAGGAGAATTCTCCCGATTCGTCATTTTGGATAGTCCCTGTGGTGACTCCAAACTGTAGAGCACTTCCCCTGTGCTGTCAGGAGTAACTTGTGTTGGTGGGCGGGGCTGCAGTCCCAAAGCCAGCCCCCAGCCCACCGCTGGGCCACAGTCAGACTGGTGTGTACCTTATCTTCCCCTCTCCCAAGGGCAGGACTCACTGTGGAGCGGTGTGGCCCCTGTCTGGGCTACTTGCATACTGCCAAGCTTGTGGTGCTGCTTTGATGGGATCTGGTGTATTAGCTGGGATGGATCCACAAGGTGGACAGGAGCAGGAGGGGCAGGCTTTGCTATCAGTGGTCCCCTGCAGGAGGGGCACTCCAGCACAGGGAGGTAGGAAGGCCCATTGGAGGGATGGATCCACAGAAGCACAGCATTGGGCATTTGAGCGGTGCAAGCAAGTTCGGTGATGGGAACTGGTTCCCTTTGGAATTTCTACTGGGGGATGGGAGAAGGAGATGGCACTTGCCAGCGCCTTTGTTCCCCAACCGAGCTGAGCTGAGCTCTGTCTTCCGGGGCTCAACATCTCTCCCTCCCGGTGTCCTCTTGCCCTCCCTGCTCTCTGAGAGCAGCACTGTTGACTTTTAACATTCCAGATGTTAAGTCCTGCTGGCTGTCAGAACTCACAGAGACCAGCCCCTCCACTTTTGCAATCCAGACTTCTGGGCCTCTGCCTTGCCAGGCAGGCTGCCCCTCCAATGCCCCAGCCCCCCTTCCAGTCCATGTAGCATGCACTGCCTTTCTGTCCTTCCTTCCCTCTTCTATGGGCCTCTTGTCTATGCTTTACTCTGCAGAGTACATTCTGCTAGTCACCTGGTGGTTTTCTGGCAGATGTGGGTGGTATCTAAGCGATCAGCAGGACAAGGTGAGCCCACTGTCCTCCTGGCTGCCATCTCCCGGGTCTGTGCTTCAGAATCAATGTTCTCTACATAGTAGTATTTTTGAAATGATGTGATTTTTGATAGATGCTAATTTGGATATTATTATGTGTTAATGGTATATGGGAATCTTAGCATCTCAGATAATGTGACTTCCTCTGTTGAGAGTTCAAACTCTATCTTTTTGAATACCTCTGGATTAGAAAAAAAAGATCAAGATAATTACCTAACTTTACACATCAAGGAAATAGAAAAAGAGTAAACAAAACAAAGTCAGCAAATGGAAGGACACAACAAATATGAGATCAAAAGTAAATAAAATAGAAAACAGGAAACAATTGAAAACAGTAAGAAGACTAAGACCTTGTTTGTGAAAGGAAACAAAATTAACACATTTTTATCTAGACTAAGAAAACGGGAGCTAGGGCTTAAGTAAATAAAATCAGAAATGAAAAAGGAGGCATAAAAATGATATGGCAGAAATATAAAGAATTGAAGGGACTACTATGAACAATTAATATGTCAACAAGTTGAATAACCTAGAAGAAACAGGCAAATTCTTAGAAACATAAAACTTAACAATACTGAATCCTGAGGAAATAAAAAATCCAAACAGACCAATAACCAGTAAGGAGATTGCATCAGTAATCAAAACCTTTCCAACAAACAAAACCCCAGCAATGAAGATCGCTTCACTGGTGAATTCTACAAAATCTTCAAAGAAACATTAATGCCAGTACCTCTGGAAATTTTCCAAAATCTTAATAGGAGAGAATACTCATTGTATGAGGTCAACATTTCACTGATTCTAAAACCAGATATGGGAACTACAAAAAACTGAGGGCCAATATCCCTGATAAATATAGAAGCTAAAATTCTTAACAAAATATTAGCAAATGAAATTCAACAGAACTATAAAAGGAACATACATCATGATCAAGTAGGTTTTATTCCTAGGATGCAAAGATGGATCAACATATGCAAATTAATAAATGTGATACACCACATTAATAGAATAAAAGATGAAATTCCTATAATCATCTCAATAAGTGTAGAAAAAGCACTTGACAAAAGTTAACATCCTTTCCTGATAAAATCTCTCAACAAATTGGATATAGAAGGAGTATATAGCTCAACATAACATCCAAAATCAGAAAGGAAGAAATAACATTGTCTCTTTGCAGATGATGTGATTTTATATATAGAAAATCCATAAAGACTTCACCAAAAACTATTAAAGCTGTTAAATTAATTCATTGAATTTTTAGGATACATAAATCAGTTGTGTTTCTATATACTAACAATGAAATAGCTAAACAAGAAAAACAATTCAAATCACAATAGCCTCGAAAGCAGTAAAATACTTAGGAATAAATTTAACCAAATAAGTGAAAGATCTGTGTACTGAAAAGTAAAAGACTTTAATGAAGAAATTTAAGAAGACACAAATAAATGGAAAGCTATTTGTGTTCATGGATTAGAAGAATTTATATTTTTAAATGTCCATACTACCCAAAGTTATCTGCAGATTCAATATAATTTCTATGAAAATTTCAATGACATTTTTCACAGAAATAGAAAAAAATTATATCCTAAAGTGTATATGGAATCTTAAAACTTGTATGGAACTGAATAGCCAAAGCAGTTCTGAAAAACAAGAACAAAGCTGGAGGCATCACACTTCCTCATTTCATACCATATGACAAAACTGTACTAATCAAAACACTGTAATACTGGCATAAAAATAGGCACATAGACCAATGGAACAGAATTTAGAATCCAGAAATAAACTCCCACATATATGGTCAACTAATACTTGGCAAGGGAATGAAGAGTATTCAATGGGGAAAGGATAATCTTTTCACTAAGATATTTTCAGAAAATTGGATAATCATATACAGAAGAATAAAACTGGACCATTATCTTATACTACTCACAAAAACTAACTTGTAAAGATTAAAGACTCAAAAACATAAGGCCTGAAATGGCAAAATTCCTGGAAGGATACATAGCATTGATCTTGGCAGTGATTTGGGTTATGACACCAAAAACACAGGCATCAGAAGAAAACAATAAATATGGGAATGAATCAAATTTGAAAAACTTGGCATAGTAAAAGAAATAATCAACAAACAAAAAGACATCCTATGGATATTTTCAAACTGTTAAGAATTAATATCCAAAATGTAAGAAACCCATACAACTCGATACCAAAAGGACAAATAATCTGACTAGAACATGGTCTTAGGGACAAATAGATATTTTCCCAAAGAAGACGTACCAATTGTCAATAGGTACAATAAAAGACACTCAACATCACTAATCATTAGGGAAATGCAACTCAAAACTACGAGATATCACTTCATATCTGATAAAATGGCTATCATCAAAAAGACAAGAGGTCATAAGTGGCATCACTAATGTGGAGAAAACAGAATCCTACACACTGTTGGTGGGATCATAAATTGGTGCAACTACTATGGAAAATATAATGGGGGTTCCTCAAAAAATTAAAAATAAAAAAAACAAAGCTGAAGGCATCAGTATTCCGGGCTTCAAGCTGTATTACAAAGCTGTAATCATCAAGACAGTATAGTATTGGCACAAAAACAGACACATAGATCAATGGAACAGATTAGAGAACCCAGAAATAGAACCACAAATGTATGGCCAACTAATCTTTGACAAAGCAGGAAAGAATAACCAATGGAAAAAAGACAGTCTCTTCAGTAAATGCTGTTTGGAAAACCAGACAGCGACATGCAGAAGAATGAACCTGGACCATTTTCTTACACCATACACAAAAATAAACTCAAAATGAGTGAAAGACCTAAATGTAAGACAGGAAGCCATCAAAATCCTAGAGGAGAGAATAGACAACAACCTCTTTGACCTTGGCCACAGCAACTTCTTACTTGACATGTCTCCAAAGGCAAGGTAAACAAAAGCAAAAATGAACTATTGGGACCTCATCAAGATAAAAAGCTTCTGCACAGAGAAGGAAACAGTCAGCAAAACTAAAGGACAACTGACAGAATGGGAGAAGATAATTGCAAATGACATATTGGATAAGGGTTATTATCCAAAATCTATAAAGAACTTGTCAAATTCAACACCCAAAGAAACGAAGTAATCCAATGAAGAAATGGGCAGAAGACATGAATAGACACTTTTCAAAGAAAACATCCAGATGGCTAACAGACACATGAAAAGATGCTCAACATCACTCATCATCTGGAAAATACAAATAAAAACCACAATGAGATACTACCCCACACCTGCCTGAATGGCTAAAATTAACAATTCAGGCAACAGCAGATATTGGCAAGGATGCAGAGAAAGATGAACCCTTTCACACTACTGGTGGGAATACAAACTGGTGCAGCCACTTTTGAAAACAGTGTGGAGGCTCCTCAAAAACTTAAAAATAGAACTGCCCTATGACCCACCAATTGACTACTATGTATTTACCCAAAGGATACAGGAATGCTGGTTCAAAGGGACGTATGCACCCCAATATTCATAGCAGCTGCATCGACAATAGCCATACTATGGAAAGAGGCCAAATGTCCATTGACTGATGAATGGATAAAAAAGATGTGGTATATATATTCAATGGAATATTACTTGATCAAAAAGAATCAAATCTTGCCATTTGCAACAATATGGATGGAACTAGTGGATATTATGCTAAGTGAAATAAGTCAGAGAAAGACAAATATATGATTTCACCCATATGTGGAATTTAAGAAACAAAACAGATGAACATAAGGGAAGGAAAGAAAAAATAAGATTAAAACAAGAGGGACACAAACCATAAGAGACTCTTAAATACAGAGAACAAACTGAGGGTTGCTGGTGGGGTGTTTGGTGGGGAGAGGGACTGAATGGACAATGGGCGTTAGGAGGGCACTTGTTGGGATGAGCACTGGGTGTTATATGTAAGTGATGAATCACTAATTTTTATTCCTGAAATCATTATTACACTACATGTTAGCTACCTTGGATTCAAATTAAAACACAAGTAAAAAATAAAATAAAATTACTATATGATACAGCAATCCCACTTCTGGGTATATATTCAAAGGAGGTGAAATCAAGGTCCTAAAGCAATGTGTGCACACCCATATTCATTGCAGTATCATTCACAACAGCTAAGATAAAATGCATTTATAATGGAATATTATTCAGCCTAATGAAAGAAGGAAATCTTGCCATCTGGATGGACCTTGAGAGCATTCTACTATATGAGATAAAATCAGACAGAGAAACACAAATACTGTATAATCTCACTTCTATGTGCAATCTTAAAAAGCTGAATTCATAAAAACAGAGAATAGAATGGGGGGTTCCAGCATCTGGAAAATGGGGGAAATGGTGAGATTTTGATCAAAGGGTATAAGCTTTCAGTCAGAAGATGAGTAAGTCCTGAAGAATTCATGCACAGCGTAGTGACGATAGTTAACAATTATATACTTGAAAGATGCCAGGAGGATAGATCTAAATGTTCTTATCACATACAGACACAAAAAGGTAATTATGTGAGGTGATGGACGTATTAAGTAATGTTATGGTGGTTATCATTTCACAATATATATGTGTAGCAAATCATCATGTTGTACCTTAAATTCACATAATGTTATATGTCAGTAATGCCTCAATGAAGCTGGAAAAAAGAAAATATGTTATATATAAACATTTAACTTGGTGCTTTATAAATATAGTTTATGTGCACACTGTAGAAGATAGTTGTAAAAATAAATATACTCTCTAAACACTGCCATGATATTAATGTATCTTTTTATATTCTTTAGGAGTTCTTATAGTTTTCTTTGTTCTTTTAATATGACGTGATGTCTCATATTCAGTTTACTTTTATCTGTTTTGTTAATTGCACATTCTTTTTTTGAAATGGTGTCCCTGATAGCCCCACTTTTTGAAGAAAAATGTGTCATTTTTCTTATCTTTCAATATCCACATGAATTTTTTTTAATTTAAGCGAAAAATTTTTTTGCCCCAGAAACACATACAGGTAGCCACTCTAGTTCTAATTATGCACAAGTGATTAGACATTTCTGTCAACATCTCCAGAACTCAGGATATATTTTAATCACTAATTTAGTATTTTCACAACCATTTTTCAGAATTGGCTGTGTAGTCTTTTTGTATATGTATGTATAAAAAGTTAAGAGGCATAAACACATGCCAAACTGGGTCACAGAGTTACACATCATATGCATTTACAGAGGGCAATTTTCTTATCATCTAAAATTATCTTAAAGTTAACTTTGCCAGAGGATGCCTGGATGGCTCAATTGGTTAAGTGCCGGACTTCGGCTCAGGTCATGATCTCGTGGTTTTGTGAGTTCAAGCCCTTTGTTGGGCTCTGTGCACTGAGCACGAGGAGCTTGCTTGGGATCCTCTCTCTCTCCTCCTCTCTCCATGGCCCTACCCCACTTGCGCTCTCTCCGTCTCTTTCTAAATAAACTTTAAAAAACAGTTAACTTTTTCATGATTCCAAATCATGTAACTTCAGTATTAAAATAAAATTCTAAATGTAAATCAGAAAAACTTTCAACTGGTAAATAATGATTTAAAAATGACTTCAATGTCAATGTTCACTGAATATCTGTATTCAGACTTTAAAATTATGTAATTTAAATACTGCATCTTGGAAAAGATACTGAAATATAAGAAAGAGGGAACAGCTCAATTCTCAATATCAGTTTTTTTTATAATCACTATTTTCTTGTTACTTAATAAATATCCAAAGATTTTTCCATTTATTTCTAAATAAAGGTAGTACCTTTTAAAAACAACTGCAAAACAAATGAGAAATTCTACTACTCAACTAGTATAAAAATGCCAAGAATACATAGACGGATTATTGTACTGTGTTTAAAACTAAAACAAAATATTCCTTTTATCTTATAAAAAAGGTGGAAAATTTGTCTGGATAGTTAAGAAACAGTTATTCAATTTGTGAAGAAATTTTATTTCTTACATTTCAAGTATTCTAGATATAAATATTCTACTTAACTTTTGTTTTCTAAAGATAGTTGAAAAAGTTGAGTACTTTAATTTTGATAAAGCATTTCTACAGACTCTGTTCTTCATGCCCATTCTGTTATTGTCAGGTAGTTACTTAAATAAAAAGGGCATAGTTCCTATGGCAAATGAAATTCTGGTAGGACAATTAACATATTTTAGAGCTTGTGCAAGATATTAATACATTATATTTTGAACACCATTTCCAGCCATTCCTTAAAATAGATCCAAATGAGGATTTTGCCAGTATTTCAAAATATCAAAAACTTTTATTTGAATCATAAATTTAATTGAAGATAAATCTTAATCTACTCTTTTCCCAAGAGTAATATGAGGTGGGAAAGTGTAGTTTCAGAACTTAAGTTGAGTGCTAATAAAATAATCCATTTTTGTTTCCAAAACATTTTGATATTATTGAAATGTAGTTTCCTTTTATTAATGTCTTCAGAAAGAAGCTATGATCCTTCCTGAATAGAAAAGTAAAAACAAAACAGAACAAAAATATAATCATCTAAAACATAGGTTTTATCAAATAAACAAGTTTTAGACAAATTATAATTTGGGGGCAGACTGCCTAGACAAGCTAATTTCAGCTTATGCTTTTGACCAAACAAAACAATTATATATGACACAAAAGTGCCAACAGCATTTTAATTACTTTCTGTAGTTACAAAATTTCATGCTGTTTATGTACTCAAACTATCACTGATCTTCATTTTCTCCTTTAAATGGAATAACCTTGTATCTTGAATAATCTTCAATTGAAAAAAAAAAAAAAGGCTTGATCTCAGTGTTCAAGATAATGGAGGGAAAAAATTACCTTTAATTTAATTTAACTTCTCCTACTTGTATTTACCTAGATGATATAATTTAATTAGAAGGAAAATTCGGGCAACAGGTCATTAACTATATCTAATAGAACTTTGAATGCATTTGGATATGGGGATGAAGATTGTTGTAGTGAAGGAGCTCCCAGAACATCTGTTATTTAATGTGACAGAAATCCAGTTATATCAAGTATTACCACATTTCTGAATCATTTCAAAAGGCAATATTGATGGAGGCCTGGTCCATTTTTCTCTTCATGTTTTTCTTGGATCTTGATCAGACAGTATCTCAATTCAAAGTGGATATATGATGCCAATACAAATAGTATCCTCTTTTCCTTTCCACTGCTGCATTACATCCTTGTAATATGTGATGTATAGTGTGGAGATAGACTGACATAGTTAATGAGAGGTGACAGAAGGCAATAAGATACCAAGTTCTATAAATGTCGGATGTGAAATGAAAATCTATATAAGTTGAGCTCCAACGAGGCATTTTAATTTCAGCTCTTGTTTATCAACCTGAAGAGATACAACCACATAGGTCGATAAATATTCCTATTAGCTATAAGTCTTAAAAAATACACATAAATATCATAGTTTTTCAAAAAACTATCTTCATCTGGTATTTTTTTTTTTTTTTTTTTTTTTTTTTTAGAAATCACCTGGGGCACCTGGGTGGCTCAGTCAGTTATGCATCTGACTCTTGATTTTGGATCAGGTCATCATCTCACAGTTGTGCTATCAAGCCCTGTGTTAGGCTCTGCACTGATGGCGTGGAGCCTGCTTGGAATTCTCTTCGTCCTCTCTCTCTTTGCCCTTCCCCTGCTCACGCTTTCTCTTTGTGTCTCTAAATAAATAAATAAATTTATTTTAAAATAAATAAGCATTTAGAAGTCACCTCATTAATCCTCAGGCCAGTGTAAGATTTTACTAATATTAGGAATTCAGCATGTTCATAGGTTACACTTAAGAGTCTATCTACCAATGTGCCTATTGAAATGCATCATTTTGGAAAACATTTAGATGGTTCCTATAATATTATTCATATGGCAGAAAGTAAGTTTCATTGGTCCACTAAATTCATCTATTTAAATATTCTTGATGGGTTAAATAAATGCTATCTTACTCAAAAATATATCAAATTATAAATTGGTCTCATGAACTAGGTAAAGAATATCTAAATAAGAATATAGTATTTAGATCAAATCTTGTCTAAAGGATAACTACATATATTAAATTTTTTAAATGGTATTACTATTGATCCTTGAGCAACACACTGGTTAACTTAACAACCAAATACTTAAGTTTAAAATTAAGTTTAACTTAATTTTAAACTTAAGTATTAAATACCAAAACTTAACAACCAATAGCCTACTGTTGTCTAGAAGCCTTACTGATAACAAAGTCAATTAATACATATTTACATGTTATATATATATATTACATACTGTATTCTTACAATAAAACAAGCCAGAAAAAAGAAAATGTTATTAAGAATATTATCAGGAAGAGAAATACATTTACAGTAATGCACTGTATTTACAAAAAAAAATCTGAGTATAACTGGACCTGAACAGTTCAAACCTGTGTTGTTCAAAGGTCAACTGTAACTGGTTCAGAGAAATAAACAGCCAGTTGTCAAAGCATTAAGTTAGTATTCACAAATATAAGTAGTGAGATATAATAGACACTGAGTCAGCATTTGGTGTCTGAACAGGAATTGGTGCAAGATCGAGATTTCAGGGGAAAAAAAGGTGTTTTAAAGAACCAATAGTAATTCTTTTTTTTCTTTTTGACCCGTTGAAATATAGCAATAGAGAGTAAATAAAACATTTTGTATGGTTATCTCAGTATGTTCATTTGAACTAATTACTGGTTCAATGTAATATTTATAAAGCTACCAACAAAGGGTATGACTCATTGCAGATCTTCAGTAAAAAGTGGTTCATTTACTCTCTAAGTTTAGGGAATAAAGTTTTGCTCTACTTCAACTGTCAACTGCAGTTGTTAATCATTAATACTTTCTCTGTTGTTTATAAGATTGTGAGGATAATAATTCTGTTTCCATATTACCTCCTTAACTGTATTTTATACACTTCATAAAATGAGATTTTGTGAAGAAGCCAACTTTGCTTTTATTTGGCTGATAGTTTCTCTTGGTTAAGGCTTCATTGGATTTATAGATGAATTTTTGGAAAGAATTAACATCATAATAAGGTATATCATCTCCCTCATGATTATTGTATATCTATCATACTTATTTCATTAAAATTAATTCATTGTTTCTAATTCTAAAGATAAGCTTCATTTACTTGAGTTCAGCTTTTGGTGCATTTTTATAAGTTTTGGTGAATTTTCATAGCTCAGTTTATTTCTTCATGACAGAGGCATACATTAGTTATAGTTTTTCAACTTTTTGTATATTAAGGAAGGGTATTTAGATGTAAGATAAATTAACTTAAATTTTTAAAACATTAGAGAGGAAAATTAATTAAATTATATGTAATCTTGGGGCGCCTGGATGGCGCAGTCGGTTAAGCGTCCGACTTCAGCCAGGTCACGATCTCACGGTCCGTGAGTTCGAGCCCCGCGTCAGGCTCTGGGGCTCTGATGGCTCGGAGCCTGGAGCCTGTTTCCGATTCTGTGTCTCCCTCTCTCTCTGCCCCTCCCCCGTTCATGCTCTGTCTCTCTCTGTCCCAAAAAAATAAATAAAAAACGTTGAAAAAAAAAATTTTAAATTATATGTAATCCTGCAATTCCAATTTCAGGAATGTATTCTAGAGAATCTAAGGAATGAAGATGTTCATTTCAGTATTGTTTATATTAACACAAAAATAAGTATGAGAGATCACCAAATTATTCATCATAAGAGAATTATTAAATGCATTACAATATATCTATACACCAGACCATGATAAAATGGATGATGTAGATGTGAATGTACTGAGAGATCATATTATAAGGAAAATGTTAATTTGCAAAATGGTATGAATTTTGTGGTGTAAAAACTACAAGCATAGGTCTTTACCTATTCTCAAAATGGTTAATCCTAATCACTTCCTAAAGTATGGTAGCTCAAGAAATATTTTATTATTCAATTTATATACTGTAAACTATTTTTATTTTTGGCTCTTGATCAGATAATATTTTAAAATGTTTTTTATGAGAAAATGGAGAAATAAATGGACAGTTGTTAGTTGTTGGAAAACATAATTAAATAAACTCTATCACTGAGGAAAAAAATCTGAAACAACAGTGATTAAGTACATAGCTAAAAGAATATGATTTTATTTCTGATATAATACAAATGCAAACAATGTCATTGTTTCTATTTCTTTAGTAAAGTTAACTGATTTTAAAAATTGGATATAAAAATTCTTCCCTGGCTATAAGCATTCTCAAATTTCACAACAAATAAGGTATTTTAAAATCTTTAAAGAACAATAAAAGATTTAAGATTTTACCCTATTTATAAGCTAAATGGCTAGCCTGCCACAGTTTTTTAAGTATGTTCTCAGAAGGTACATGCAGGACTTCTAGGTAAGAGCAAAGGACTGTTTCTCACATTACAGCATGGAATGTGAACATAATATTTGCATTGATTCCTCCTGCACTTCAAGTCCTATTCAGCCACACAGAGCTACCCTGATATATGCCTGCATCTAGGTTACATTATAGGACAGAAGCCTTGAGCTCAGAAAATCCAAATAATTTATAATGAGCAATAAGCATGACTGTTTGCTCTGAAAGGAGATGAACTCTCTGTATTTCAAGATTGTTTACCACATGAGCATCTTTACATACTTCTGTTTTCTAGATATACAGAAATGCTGGAGATCTGTTGAGAAATGTCTCCTAACAATATCCACTCCTTGTTTCTGTACCATCCTGGGACTGGATTTTTTTTTTCATGGCTAAACCTCTTTACTAGGCACTCTAAATAACCTGATGATCAGAGACTGGGACCAAATCAATTCAGTTGTTTTAATTCAGCCATTTAATTAAGTCTACACCAATGGAACTTCAAGGTGCATGATGGGACCAATCTTTGTCATTTGTTTCAACCATGCCTTTAACAGTCCCAGACTGAAATAGTCAAAAAATTCTGTAAACTACCAGTGTCTAACTTAAAATACTAAGTGTCTTTTTTTTTTAATCTAATTGGCATTTTTATATTGACCTTTCCTCTCAGCTAAGGTATTCATTAAGCTACAACATGATGTATTAGTAAATATATAGACTTACCTTATTTTACAAAGGGGACAATTAAGGTAATTCTGTCATCCACAACTGTCCTAGTTAGTGAGCTGAGTCTGAGATGGCATCACTGATCTCTTTAGCTAATGAGTTATAAACTCATTTCATAACACCTTTTCTAATTGTATAATTCCCACTATAGAGACATTTACCTGCACTGTGTATATGATAACATTAATACTCCCTCCCCGAGAAATTTTTCTAAGTGTCCAAGAGATATCCAATTTAGGAGAGAACCTCTCAAGGTCTGAGTGCTACGTGATCTACAGGTGGTGTCCCCTTAAGCAATTACAGGTCTGTTATGACCACCATTAAAGTGCACATCACTGTTTTGGGGAGGGAGGCAAGTTAATGCCTGGATTATACACAAGAAACAGTCCCAAGGATGCACATTGTACCCCTGGAAAGTAATTGTGATTTACAATTGTTGAGGTCCTCCAAATGGGACCTACATTAGCAGAGGTCACAGTTGCCTCCATTGCTCCATTGGTGCATTTCCTTTTGTACTGGTAAGTCTTTAAAGTCTGTATTCAGTCTGAGTAATTGAACCTACCCTTTGTTCTTGAGGTATTTCCTAAGAGAAGTTAGACCAACCTGTCCTTTGTCCATTCCAACAATCAGGTGGTATTTGCCATGGGAGGTGATGATATCCAATAGAAGAATTAAGACATTTTATGTTAGTTTTCTATTGTAGCATAACAAATCACCAAAAACTTAGCATCTCAACACAGCACACACTTATTATATCATGGTTTCTGTATATGAGCAGTGTGGGCACAGCTTATCTGGGCCTTCTGATTCAGGGTCTTGATAAGCTGTAATTTAGGTGCTGTCTAGGTCTGTGTTCACATCACATCACAGGCTTCAATGGAGAAAGATCTACTTTCAAGCCCATTTTTGTTGCTGGTAGAGTTTATTTACTGTGGCTGTACAACTGAAGTCTTTTTTTTTTTTTTTTTTTTTTATGACTATTGGCTAGGAGCAGTTCCTTGCCATATGGCTCTCTCTATGGGCCATCTCACTTAGCAGTTTACTTCTTTAAGCCAATAAAGGGATTTTTTTCTGATCATGCTAGCAAAGCATAGTTGTAATATATCTATTAACATAATCACAGGAGTCAAAGCCCATTATCACTGCCATATAATGTAACCTAATCAAGGAAGAGACATCTCATCACATCTCATACTACTATTTAGAAGCTGGTCTCAAAACCCATTCCACTCAAGGAGAAAGGAAGTCAATGATCACAACAGTAGGGGAGGTCATGGAGTAGATAGAAGCCAACTTATAATTCTGCCCACCACAGAGGACTGCAGGAATGAGAGTAGGAAAAAAAATCCAGAGTGTATTTTACTTCATGAGGAAGAGGGCTCTAGGGATAGCTTTAAAAAAGTTATTCTTCCCCCTATACTTTCAAGGACTTAATCTACTCCCTGTAAAAGTGGTGGGATAATTGTTTCCGCTGCCTCTGAAAAACTGGTGTTTCTAGGAGCTATACTATAACTTTTATTCTAAACATACCCTCTTTACACTCAGAGCTTTCATCCAGAAGAACCAGGAGAAAAGAGACAAAGGAACTTTCATAAAACTAATAGAGACCTATTATGTACCTTATATATGTCTCTATAGAGGACTTGGCAAACAATGTACTCAACTTATTACTTCTTTCATTACCCTCTGATCACTGCTAAGAATAAGAGGAGATGAACTCTTTCTGGGGACAGCTGCATTTATATAACCAAAATGTATTGTTAAGACCAGAAAGAGGTAATGGATATAGAATCAGAAATCTTTTTGAGTAATATTTGAGGAGACTATTCCAGTATTCAGCAATACCAGATGTTTATGTATCTTAGGTACTGTGGAAGTTCCATTAAAGGACACTCAGCCCATTGTTGAGTGGTTTTTGCAATGAAATTCATACCACTTTCAGACTTCAAATGATCTAGAAAGTCAAATATTATTCAGATTAATGTTAAGGGCCATAGTGGTATGGACAAAGTCAGCTGATGAAACTGGAGCATCAGTCCTATAACCTGGAAATAGTACACATAGAGTTCCAGTCTATGATGATGAATGTATTGTAACATCTGGAATGATGATAGATTTAAGCAGGCAGTAATTAGTGCAATCTGGTTAGTGCAGGTTCAATCAGCAACTTGGTTTCAGTCATTCTCATCAGAGAACAGGCCCTTATTATGGGCAGCAAATAGTGACTAGTTTTCTAGGACTGCTCTAACAAATTACCACAACTTGATGGCTTAAAATAACAGAAATGTATTTTCCCACAGATCTAGAGGCCAGAACCAAGATGTCAGCAAGATTGGTTCCTTAGGAAGGCTCGGGGGAAAAAATCTGTCCCATGCCTCAATTCCAGCTTCTGGTGGCTGCAGATCATCCTTGGTGTCCCTTGGCTTGTAAATGTATCACTTCTCTTCCTGAGTCTTCATGTGGTCTTTCTCTTTGGGTGTCTTCTGTGTTTGTATGTCTCAAATCTCCCTCTCCTTTCTCATATAAAGACACAAATTATTGGATTTAGAGCCCAAATTAAATCCAGTTTGATCTCAAAATCTTAAACTTAATCACATCTGAAAATGAACTATTTCCAAATAAAATAACATTCATAGATAGCAGGGGTTAGTACTTGGACATACCTTTTTAGGACTGCTATTCAACCTACTGCAGTGACCAGAAGACTCAGCAAGAAGCCATGATTTGTTTCCACAGTTTGTGGCTCCAAAGAGATGTGCTTTAACCTGCCAGTTTAGTCTCCAGCTCGGGCTATGTTAGAGAGGGAGAAAGGAAACAGAGTACACAGGGAGAGAATGACTGTGTTTTTAAGCAAGTCTTTGCATTTGCTTTCATTTTTATGCCACGTTGTTCATGGCTTAACTAAAATGTTTTTCTAATGTTTTCTGTCTGCCCAAAGCTACATATGGAATTGCAAGTTCCTCTTTGCAGACGGTATTTGTTTTAGCTTTTGGGGCATCTTCATTTAGTTGCCAAGGAGCCATGGATTTTAGCTAGGACCATGGAGTTTGCCTCTCCATTACATAATGATATCCTTTTCTCAACACTCACTGTCCCCTCAGAGGAGTGTGAACAACAAACGACACAACACGTGAACAGCTTGACTTAATGCTTTCACTGCTCAGCCTCTAAAAACTGATTCTTCTATTCCCGTTCACTAGGACATTGGGATATAGCCTCTCCTCGTTGTTCACTACTAGGGCAAGAACATGCACTATCCTGATCCCAGGGAGTCATCTTGTATTCCCTATCCTAGCCCAAGAAGCTCTCATCCTTCTTCTTCTAGAAAACCATTTCTGTCAACATCATATTCTCAATGCCAACCAGTCAAGAACTGTGAAAGATCTGAGATGTTATCCTACTTGCAAGCTAACAAGTTAACTTGCCATTGTTTTATGGATGCTGACTGAGACTGCTAGGCAGAAAGGGTTTTGTTACTCACATCACAGCAAGCATCATGAGCATTAGTGTATTTTGGGTCGGTTCTATTTGACCCTGATTCCCATGTGGTGATGTAGTTGTGCTCAGACTAATATCTGAATGTGTACTGGTTTGCATTACAGGGAGAAACCATAAGTTTGGGAAGCCTGAACTTTTCTTAATGGGGACTTAACGTATCTGCCCTTTGCTTCAAAGAGATACACTATCGCTATATTCCAACAATGTTTGCTGGACAAACATCCTTGAAAAGGTAGTTCATAAAAAGAGACGGTTCATGCCTCTGTTTGCAAGATATATGGAAGAAGAAGAGATCCATGTAGAATTGTCTTTCAACAAAATCTAGTGCACCGACTTCAAGGTCACCTTTTATGCAGTGTAAATTGTGGAAATGTCATTTTTATTGTTGTAAAATATCTTGAAATAAAACATGTTTTTAACTAAATTAACTATTCAATACTAGCCTAAGCCATTGAACTATTGTGATAGTTCCATAACAGATGACTATATTTTGCGGAGTAAAAAAATAATGACAAAAAGTGACTTTATTAAGATCACTCACATGATATTGATCCACAGGGCAAAATAATCTTGATTTTTTTAATTAAACAATGTTTATGAGTTATACTATAAAAATATTAAAACAAATACTGTAGCTTTATAATTTATTGTGGCTATGAATTTTGCTGCATCAAATTAAAAGCTTATAAATGAAAAAAAAAGTTCAATAAAAGTGAAAAGCCAAGCAAAACTAAAAACACATATTTTATAAAGTACTAAATACAAACTCAATACCTCTTTCCCAAATAATGGTATGTTCAGTCTCAACAGATATATAAAATTGAAACTGAAACTCAAGCATAACCCTATCTCTTTGGCATATACTTATTTTGGTACTACAACCCATATTTCTTAAAAACAAATTTCCCGATAAAAATAGATTAACTAGGAAAATCTAGTTAATACTACTGGTATTAACAGTAGTTAATGCAGTAATGTTTACCTACTAAATGTATGCAAGAAGAAACTCTTGCACATTTGAGACTTATATTAAGAGGGAATGCTTAGATCAGGAAAAGACGAATAAATGATCTCTTACTATATATTTGTGCATACAGCCAATTCTTTCTTGATTTTATGATTCTAGAAGAAACCTTTAATATCTATTTTATTGGTAGAGTACTAGCTAAGGATCCAGTGGTATCTAATTTTGAGAATTACCCCTTATAGTTGTTAACCTAGAATACACGTGACTCCAATAATATGCGGGATATATTTTCAAAGTTAAGTTTTAAGAAATTAAGTTTAAAGACAATAATAAATTTATAGTATATGATTGGGGAAGCATATTTAATATCCTAATGATTGTTAAATATTTTTGGAAATTCAGTAGGTTAATTAACAGGAAACTCAGAGACTTTTTTTCATCGGACTCAAATATTTCCCTGAAGAATATCTCTTGGTGTTCTTGCTCAAAATTTCCCCTCAGCTTTGCATTTACCCCTCATCTTCCAAATGGTTGATTTATGTTCATCTCAGATATGGTATTGATAACTAAATTAATGTATAGATTCTTTTATTATTTCAAATAACGTGTGCGTTTTTTAGCAATGACTTAAAGGTTGCATGCTCAGCGAGAGCACTTGTGAAGTGCACTATGCACTTGTGCACTATGTGCACACATGCATGCAGCCACCACCTTTTCATATTACTTTTGGCAGCGTTGTGAACACACAGGTGTACTAGAAATAATTTAAGTTAATGCTAGCAGTTGTACTGTACCAGCATTGCCCGTTCTTCAGTTTTCAGAAAAGTTATTTTCACCAAGGGTTATTCATTCTTTTAGTAATAGGATATTCATTAATTTATTTAAGCCAAAAAACATCCTTTTTCCAAGAAAAAAATCTCTTTTGAGTGTAATATTATTTTCCAAGGTATAATAGTTGTTCTGTAATCTTTCAGTTTGTTTTTGTTTTTGTTTTGGATTTTTCCCTTTCTAGTAAATGATAAAGCCTAATTTTGTGGACCTTGTGTGGATTTCCATTTCTTCATTTTATAAAATAATGTAATCTTTTTAGATATCAAACAAGTTTCATGATTGTTAAGCACTTAAGCCATTTAGGAAAAAAAATAGACCTTCTCTAGAAGTATCTATGCTGGTGCCCATTTTTGTTTTAGGGACCTTTATCCCCCCATTACTATGTGGTATCATGGTTACATGAGCAACTGTTCTTACAAGTCTCTCACTCCAATGGTATAACGTAGGCAGTGCATTAAAATGTGGGCTGCAATGTCTGTGCTATGAATATTTATATATTTTGACATTTAGGAAGAATATGCCTTTCCATACTAACCCCTAGCAGTGTTTTAGTTGATATATTTCTAAAAACGGAGCAATCCATTTATACTATGTCACTTTAGACTTAAGGGACACATAACCTACCTTTTCTCAGGCATAAAATTCAGTTGTCTTATTTCTACTGTATGAATTATGCTTTAGAAGCAGTGGAGTCACAAATGCTTTAATGCTTTCTGTTTCTACATTTATTTATCCCTAGGTAGCCACATCCACAGAATTGAAAGGGATATCAAGAAATTGCAGAATCTATATGTAGAATGACAACTATATGAAAAAATTATTTTCTTTGTAGGATCTCCAGAAAAAGATAATCACCAAGTATTTGGGGAATTTTCTTAGGTTACACCAAATATAATATCAGAATATTCTTTTCTTATCTCATGTAAATCTCTCTAGAGTTTAAATTTTTCCTACATCTTTTGAGAAACCTGGGGTTCTTGTCACCTTTCTTATAATCTATCCAAAAATGAACAATATTACCCATGGATCTTCTCTTTATTTCTGGTGATTGAAGCTGTCCTCCATCATTTTTTCTATTCCCTCAGTTATAAGGTTTGAATTTTGAGAAGTAGAAACATCCCAAGAAAACTAAATAGACTACATAATGATTTTAAAGTCTGTCAGGTATTACTGTATTTAAAGTTTGTGAATCTTAAATTTAACCAATATACGTGCATCCTTTCTATTCCTTTAAAGTTCAAGGTTGTTCTGTAAGTTCAAGGTTGTAGTACAGGGCTTTTATTGTTTTGTTGAGGTTAAAATTATATAATGGTAAATGCATGCATCTTGATGCACATATAATGAATTTAGACAAATTAATATGCCTGTGTAACCAGCACTCCTGTGAAAATATCAAACATTACCATTATCACAGAAAGTTGCTCCATATCCATTTTCTGTCAACAGTTATGCCTTCAGGCAACCACTGTTCCGATTTTGCCCACTCTACGTTAGTTTCCCTGGTTCTGAAGTTCTTACAAGTGGAATCATATTGTATGTATATTTTTTTAAGTTTATGTATTCATTTTGAGAGAGAGAGAGAGAGAGAGAGAGCACATGCACATGTGTGTGTACAAACAGGGGAAGGGTAGAGAGAGAGGGAGAGAGAGAATCCCAAGCAGGCTCTGTACTTTCAGGCAGAGCCTGATGCAGGGCTCCAGCTCATGAACATGATATCATGACCTGAACTGAATTGATTTTTTGTTTTTTTGATCTTATGTCCTGGACATTGGTAAGTTCACTTTTTAAAAATTCGTATATTTTATAGAATTTTGCAGATAATGTTATCTTTAAGTAATGACAGTTGTGTTTTGCCCTTTCTGATATTTTTAAATTTTCTTTTTCTAGATTTATTAAATGGACTAATACAATGTTTAGTAGAAGTTTGTTTTATTATTTTAATCATGACTGGGTATTGATTTTGGTAAAATGGTTTTTATACATCTATTGAATTTATCATATTGCTTCTTTTTCCTTTATTCTGCCAGTAGACTGATTTACATTAATAAACTAATAAGTGTTAATCTGACATTGCATTTATTTTTGTTTTTCAATTTCCAAAGCACACTAGGAATTTTTTTTAATGCTTATTAATTTATTTTGAGGAGGGGAGGTGCAGAGAGGGAGTGAGAGAGGGAATCCCAAGCAGGCTCCAGGCTGACAGCACAGAGCCTGATATGTGGCTCCATCTCACAAACCATGAGATCATGACCTGAGCCAAAATCAAGAGTGAGAGGCTTAACTGAGTGAGGCACCCAGGTGCCCCATAATTCTTTTAATGTACTGTTGGATTTGATTTGCTAACCTTTTGTTGAGAATTTTTGCATCCATGTTCATCATGGATATTGGCCTGTAATTATCCTTTTTCGTGAGATCTTTGGTTTTGGAATCAAGGTAATTCTGTCCTCAGAGAAGGAGTTTGGAAGTTTTCCTTCCATTTATATATTTTTGGAACAGTTTGAGAAGAATAGGTATTAAATCCTCTTTAAATATCTGGTAGCAATCCCCTGGGAAGCCATCTGGCCCTGGACTTTTGTTTGTTGGGAGATTTTGATTACTGATTCAATTTCTTTGCTATTTATGGGTCTGTTCAAATTTTCTATTTCTCCCTGTTTCTGTTTGGGTAGTTTGTATGTTTCTAGGAATTTATCCATTTCTTTCAGATTGCCCAATTTTTGGCATATAATTTCCCATAATATTCTCTTATGATTGTTTGTACTTCTGTTTTGTTGGTTGTGATCTCCCCTCTTTCATTCATGATTTCTCTTTGATTTTTGGTAAGTTTGGCTAGGAGTTTATCAATTTTAATGATTCTTTCAAAGAACAAGTTCTTAATTTTATTGATCTGTACTACTGGGTTTTTGTTTGTTGGTTTGTTTGTTTGTTTCTATATCATTTATTTCTGCTCTAATCTTTATTATTCCCCTTATTCTGCTGGCCTTAGGCTTTATTTGCTGTTCCTTTTCTAGCTCCTTTAGGTGTAAGTTTAGGTTGTGTATTTAAGACTTATCTTGCTACTTGAATAGTATTATATTGCTAGATACTTCCTTCCCTCTTATCACTTCCTTTGCTTCATCCCAAAGATTCTGGACTCTAGTGTTTTCATTTTCATTTGCTTCCATATACTTTTTTTTTTTTATATTTTCTTCTTTAGTTTCCTCGTTAACCCATTCATTATTTAGTAGGATGTTCTTTAATTTCCATGTAATTTGTGTTCTTTCCAATTTTTTTCTTGTGGTTGACTTCAAGTTCCATAGCATGTTGGTCTGAAAATATGCATGGTATAATTTCAATTTATTTTTTGTATTTGTTGAGGGCTGACTTGTGACCCAGGATGTGACCTATTCTGGGGAATGTTCCATGTGCACTCAAAAAGAATGTGTCTTCTACTGCTTTAGGATGAAATGTTCTTAACGTACCTGTTAAGTTCATCTGGTCCAGTGTGTCATTCAAAGCCATTGTTTCCTTGTTGATTTTCTGCTTAGATGATCTGTCCATCGTTGTAAGTGGGATGTTAAAGTCCCCTACTATTATTGTATTATTATCAATGAATTCTGTATGTTTGTTATTAATTGATTTATATATTTAGGTTCTTTCAATTGGGGGCATATATACTTACAATTGTTAGATCTTGTTGGATAGACCACTTTATTATGATATAGTGCCGTTCTTGTCTTATTACAGTTTTTGATTTAAAATCTAGATTGTCTGACAGAAGTTTGTCTACTCTGGCTTTCTTTTGACATCCATTAGCATGATAGATGGTTCTCCATTCCCTCACTTTCAATCTGGAAGTGTCTGAGTCTAAATGAGTCTAAATGGCCCCAGTGTATAGATGGGCCTTATTTTTTTATCCATTTAGATACCTTATGTCTTGATTGGAGCATTTAGTCCACTTACATTCAGAGTGATTATTGATAGATATGAATTTAGTGCCATTATATTACCTGTTTTAACATCTTTTTTGGTTTAACTTAATGCTTACAACGTCAATTTCTTCCATATGCTTAGAATATGTATCTGGAATGTCAATATAGTAGTGGGGAATTGTTCCTAAATAAGCTGCCTCCAGTAAAGATTTCTCTTCCACATAAACTTGAAAGACATTTCAGCTTCCTTTGAAAGGATGATGTTTTATTGCATACCTCAAGTAATGAATGTTATTTGCCTCATATTTCATTCTAGATACTTGGAAGTCGTCTTCTCCACACTCTGTGTCTGTCTAAAATATTCTAACCTTTCTGGACACTAGTTCTGTTATTGACTAAATGTTGGTGTTTCCACAAAATTCATATGTTGCAATCCAAACCCAAATTTGATGGTATTAGGAAGTGTGTCTTTAAAAGGTCATGACATGTCACAATGACATATAATCTCACATCTCACATGTATTGACTGCCACCAAAAAGATGAGAAAGAACAAGTGCTGGTGAGGAATGAAGAAAAGGGAACTCTTGTGCACTGTTGGCGGGAATGCAAGAGTGAAGCCCTCTGAAAAAAGATTACTACCCTTATAAAAGAGACCTCCAAGAGCTCTTTTTCCCCTTCTGGCATATGAGGACACAATGAGAAAATGCCTATCTATGAATCAGGAGCAGACTCTCACCAGACCCTAAATCTTTAGGTGCCTTGATCTTGGACCCCATAGCCTCTAGAACTATAGGGAATAAACATTTGTTGTTTAAGCCACCCAGTCTAAGGTATTTTGTTATAGTAGCCTGGAGAGCCTCAGACAGGGTCACTTTACAGCTACTTGTCTAGGCTTAGATGTTTTATCCTTAGATTTAATGATCAAAGACATGTACTTTAGTTAATTTTACCATAGGTAACTTAATTTGCTGGAAACAATTTGTGATATTTGTGGTGATAATCACAGTGGAAAGAAAATTCAGCTCAAAATCTTTCTTGCTAACTTCTTGGAGATCCAGGCCTGGCCAGGGAGCAATAAAGGCAGCGATTTGCACAAACTATGTAATGTTAGAGGGTTAAAAAAATACTACATTGTAAAAATGTTTAGCTTTTTCCCCATGTATAAAAATAACTTTTGAAAAATGGCTACTGATAGATATGTTCATGCAATTAATTGCTGATCTTTGATAGTCATTGATCACTGACTTTGTAAAGAAGAGTGCATCTGGTTTAACATCAACTGTTACTGAACTTAAAGATATTTTCATAAGTCAAGGATGTGATTAATTATATAGTATGCCCAATATTATATAAAGAGGATCTGCATAGCCATTTTAAGCCTCGAACTCAGTATTAAGTTTGACTAATATTCTGGCAAACTTCTTATTCACATTTTACACTACTTTCTGAACTAGGGCTAGAGATCTTTGATTCTTAGTAGAAGAGTGAATGGCTGGAGGCCTGAAGAATAAAATAACAATTCAGGATAAATATCAGCAAAGGTTCCAAATAACTTAGTTTTTGATTTAAAAAAAATGTTTAATGCTTATTTATTTTTGAGAGAATGAGCAAGACAGAGGGAGACAGAAAATCCAAAGCAGGCTCCATGCTATCAGCACAAAGCCTGATGTGGGCCTCGAACACACAAACCTTGAGATCGTGACCTGAGCCAAAGTCAGATGCTCAACCTACTGAGTCCTTCAGGCACCCCCAAAATAACCTACTTTTTGAAGTGAGGGGATTGTTTTTATATATGACTTTTAGTTTCTAACATATTGTTTAAATATAGTTTTTTAATTAAAATATTAATTGCATTCTACATGAAAACAACTTTTCTTTCCATAAAATAGTACCTCAATGTGTTTTTCCTGTCATATCACCATCACTATGTGTAAAGTTGTCTCTATTCATGTTCTGTCCAAAGCACTACACTTCACAATATAATCAGGAGACATGGCAAGGAATATTGTTCTTTTAAAAGCATTCTCTAGCCCATTTACTATGTACTGCAAAAGACCTTTGCTGTATTCATGAAATCTACAAAACATTTCATGGGTGAAAACATTTGCAAATCATGTATCTGATAAGGAGTTGATATCCAAAATATATAAAGAATTCATACAACTCAATAGCAGAAAACAATCTGATTTAAAAATGGGCAGAGAAACTGAATAGACATCTTTGCAAAAAAGACTTAGAGATGACCAACAGATACATGAAAAGGTACTCAACATCACTAATCATCAGGGAAATAAAAATGAAAACCAAAGTGACATATCACCTTATAGCTGTTAGAATGACTGTCCTGATAAAGATGAGAGATAACAAGTGTTGGTGGGGATGTAAAGACAAGGGCATCCTTGTGTACTGTTGATGGGAATGCAAATTGGTATAGCCACCATAGAAAAAATACGGAGGTTTACACAAAAATATTAAAAATTGAACCACCATATGATTCAACATTCCCACTTCTGGGCATATAGCCAAATGAAACAAAATCACTATCTTGAAGAGACATTTCCATCTCCATGTTCATTACTGCATTATTTGCAATATCCAAGACATAGAAGTAAACTAAGTGTTCATGGATGAATGAATAATGAAAATGTGGTGTATATGTATATGTATATGTATATGTATATGTATATGTATATAGAGAGAGAATAGAATATTTTAAGAATAAAAAGAGGGAAACTGTGTCAACAGCCTGGATGTATTTGAGGGCAATATGCTAAATGAAATAACTTACACAGAGAAAGATTAATACTCTATGATCTCAAATATATGTGTAATCTAAAAAAATAAACCTAAAGAAACAGAGAACATTTCAGTGGTTGCTGAGGTGAGAGTCAGAGGGTGGATAAATGGGTAAAAGTGGTCAAAAAGTACAAGCTTTCAGCTAGAAGATAAATAAATCCTGTGGGTATACATGTGACTATCATTGCTAATACAGTATTACATATTTAAAAGTTTCTAGACAGTAAATCTTAAAAGTTCTAATTACAAAACAAATGTAACTGTGTAAAGTGAAGATGTTAACTAGACTCATAATAATAATTTTGCAACATATACATATATCAAACCATTATGTTGCATACCTTCAGCTAGTTCAATGCTATATGTCAATTATATATCAATAAAACTGGAAAAATGGGAAATTCCTATAACACTTGAGGAGTATTTTAAAATAGAAGACATTTTACAATGTGTAATTTTAATTACTGTATTAATTTGCTACTATTTAACTTGAATAGTGGATTATTCTTAAGAATTTCATTCCTAAAAATACTTTTACACTTCTGAATATACTTTCATATTGTACTGTGAACTGGAAACATTGATTATCCTACAACAAGCTGGTTAGACTTAGAACAAAGTGGTTAGCAATAATTTAAAGCTCTGTCATTTCTATAAAGTTAATCTTATATAATCTGCTATAGTTTCATTTACAAAAATCATATATACAACTCTAGCAGGTGTTTGGTAAAAAGCAAGTGGCCAGATCTTGGAATGAAATACTGTGAATCATCATTATGTGTACTTCTTCTTTTTCTTTTTCTATTCTTTGGGCCTGTGACCTTTTTCCCTAGCCAGTATGTTCAACTATGTTATGATGTGACAGGTAGCTATCCTTCCTTCCTGCGTTCCGTCTGATTTGAAACAAGGGGCACTGAGGTGTTTGGTGGCTCATCAACTTCTATATATCTTGGTTGTCAGGTTGAGATGTAAGATTCTTAGATGACAATCACTTTAAAGAGACATCACCTACCTGATCCAGTGACTCTAATGCAGTTACAATTTTAGTCACAACTAAAGCAGCTTATCATTGTCCCTTTACACTTGAACAGCTTAATTTTTATCACTCAAAAATGTTAACCCACTCCAAGCACCTGCAGAAATGGTTTCATGGTAATTAGTAGTTCTTTTCAGATACCATGTTTGCTAAATGCTTTGTGATCAGTCCATTATTAATTTCACACATTTGAAATGTTTCTGTACTGGTTAGATTGCACTAAAAACAAACAAACAAAATATATATATATATATATATATATATATATATATATATATATATCTACTTCTTAGCAATATATGAAGATAGTGTGGTTGCAAGACAAAGAGTAAAACTTCTTTTTCAAATTTTGTTATAATTTTTTTGCTGTGATATCAGATTATCAATAATGTAATATTATTAAAAATTTTATTTGTGATCTTGTTATTTGGTGTCTTAGAACTATCTTTTCTAAAGTGTACTCAAAAATGAACAGATATCATCTGAGAACTATATTAACTTTGAAAATAAAACCATACCATGAAAAAGTTCTGAATATCCTTTAGCATTTTTAAGTTGGAAAATAATTGTCTATCTGCCCCACTACTCCAGGTTCCTACCTCATTTCTTAAGTAGCTGATTTCCTTTCAAAAAAGGATCATGTCATAAAAATTTGGGAGGTAGAAATTTATCAAAATATCTCAGTTCTCAGGTATGATCTAGTTTCTTAACAAAATTTATAGTAATGAGTTTGCATTTCATCTGAGATGTTGAATAGGAAATAAAAATTTAATTGAACTAAGAAAACATAAGAGTCATTATATGCAACTAAAACACATTCCTGACAGAGAAAGATATCTATGATATGCAACACACAATACTTGAGAAGCCACAGCAAAGAATATACAAATAATTTTCATACATATATATTCTTCATTACATATATATGGATATATCTGACATAAGTGGTAAATTTTATATAGCACAAGAGAAGTGATTAAAATATGTACTAAATCATGCCTATAATGAATTACTTTAAAATATGAATAATTACTCTTAAGAAACCAGCCTTATTTGTTTATGGAATTAGTAAACTAACTTAAATTTAAAACCTAAAGATATTTCTACTGAAAGTACTACTAGTAAGATCAGCTTGAGTATACTGAAAACTTTACTTGGTGAAGTAAGAAGTTAAAATTCAAGTGATTGTTTTTTTTAGATTGTGAAGAACAAATTAATTAGGAAATTTGAATGAATTGCTTTGGAGTCATTAATATAGCCCCTCTCCAAGTAAAAAAGAATAGGAAGCTTTCCATGCAAAATGGACTTTTCCCCCCCAAATGATTATCTGTTTCTGCTAATTGATCTTTTTCCATTAGTTTTTATTGGGATTCCAAAATTCATTCATTATGTGACCTTTTTAACAAGGTATGACTATGTTGTGATTGTTAACTGCTTAGAGTTCTGATGATGATAATTATTTCTTTCAAGGTTGGTATGAATATCAATTCCAAAATTTGTAGTTAGAGTATGAAAAAGTAAAATTTTAACATGGTATTTTACAACCTCAACTTTTGTAATAAATCCAACTAGTGATTAGTGATTGTAGTCAAATCACTAGTCCCTTTGGCCATCCATACCATTTTCCCCCATTAGAATATAACTGCTTTCCCCTGAAAATATCCAAATTTATATTCCTTTATCTTTTTATTAACTTGTAAGCTCTAAGATAGTGAAATATAATGCTGCACCTTTTAGTATCTGGGCATGTGAGTTTATTTCATATTTGCTAAAATCACTGAGTTTGAGATTTGATGCTGTTTTGCAGGCAACCTTAAAGCAATTTTCTAACATGGAAGCATTCAGTTTTAAATCTAAATAAAATCAAACACTGAAATAAAACAAATTCTGAAGATATAATTTAGTATGATGTTCATTTAAAAACAGAAAAATGCTTGAAGGTTGCCCAATTTTATTTTCACTAAATTAGTGCCATTTTCCATTTTTGAAACTTCACTTTCAGTTTATCTCAGAAGTTAGGATTATCACGAACATTTGACAATTTGTAATTGAATGCTTACAGGCTAAAGAGGTTTTGCTCTTTCATTTGATGGATTGTGTCATGCCAGAGCCTGGCAGTGCATTTTATTTGACCTTTCTCCTTAACTCCATTCATCTTAAACTCCTTGTCACATGAGTGACAGGCCATCATGATGTGATGGAAGACAAAACTTCAAAAAGATACATCACCTTGTCAGATAAATGTAGATCAGAAATCCTTTTTTAAAAATGTTGAGTGAGTTAGAGGACAACTTAGGCTAAATTAGGTTGTAATATTGAAAAGTAGAAGAAGATACTTGGAGATCAAAGATTACTGTTGGAATAACTCTAATCAAATTTATAGAGAAAAAAATCAAAATTATTTTTATGATCTTTCCTATAAAATGAGAAAAGTGACAAGACACAAAATTTGCCTGAGAACAAGAAGGGATTAGTGAAAGAAAACAGTTTAACTGGAGGGGTGTGTGTGTGTCTACACACACACCCCTCTAGTTAAACTTGAGGCATTTATTTTTTTTTAATCTTTTAAATCTTTCTGTATAGAGACATATACAAAGCTTAATTCATTCAGAGCCCCTAATACTGCTAAGAATTTTGATGCAACTGAAGATGGGCAGTTTTACATCCCTTGAGCAGAAATCAACTCTCTACACACAGAACAGACATTACTGAGGTGAAGAAAGGGGTAGATTTCCTCATCTTTTGTAGGTCATTCATCTCACATCCAAGACTTTTTATTACAAAGTCCTGAAAGATTCTCTGCTTTGTGTGTTTATACCAACAGACAGAGGCCATTCATATTGTAAATCAATGAACTAGTTTCTTGTTTTGGCAGAATGAGCAGTGATTTAGTGGTAGAATATGAGCACGGAGTAAAGACATTGACCTGACACATTTTTATCCCATCCCATGTGAATAAATTTCTTCTATCCATGGAAAAACAGTGAAATATGAGACACAAAATAATCACAACCTAGCAATACTGTTGCCCTGGAACAGAAATGGAGAGAAGTAAAGAGACCTGAGTCTTCTTTGCCACAAGACACTGAAATCCAATAAATTGTGAAAAATAAGAGTGTACATACAACTTTACACACATATAGACACATATATAATTGGCAATAATATTTTCTTTGTTCATTCATATATTTAGTGATTCTAAGTCATGTGCTGTGTATATTTTGAATAATAAAGCAGTCATAAAAATAACTAAACTATCTCCAAAATTTTACATATATGAATTTTAAAATACATATACTCTGAAACAACTATTTTATTTGTATTTTTTCCTCTATGGTTGTATAATCTATTTAAGTCATAAATTTTGTCCAATTCTATTTTCTTCATAAGAATATAAAATCACTTTTAATCCAAAGTAAATTGGTACAGCCATTATAGAAAACAGTATGGAGATTCCTCAAAAAATTAAACATAGAATGATTACATGGTTCAATAATTCCATTTCTAGCTATATATCTGAAGGAAATGAAATCACTATCTAGAAGACACATCTGCACATGTTCAATGCAACATTATTCATAATAGCAAAGACATGGAAACAAACTAACTTTCTGTAAATAAAAGAATAAAGAGGGGCTCCTGATTGGCTCAGTTGGTTAAGCTCCCACCTCATGATTTCAGCTCAGGTCATGATCTCATGGTTCATGAAACCAAGCCCCACATCCGGCTTTGTGCTGACCACACAGAGCCTACTTGGGATTCTCTCTCTCTGCCCTGCCCCTGTTCATGCTCTCTCAAAATAAAATAAATAAACCTTTTTTAATTAAAAAATAAATGAATAAAGGAAATGCGATCTATATATACAATGGAATATTTTTAGCCACAAAAATGAAGGAAAATTTGTCATTTGTGATAATATGGATGAACCTGGAAGATATTATGCTTAGTGAAATAAGCCAGACACAGAAAGACGTATACTCTATGATATCATTTATATGTGGAATCTAAAAAAGTCAAACGAATAGAAACGGGGAGTGGAAAAAAAGTTGTGATAGGACTAGGGAGTGAGGAAATAGGAAGATGATCAAAGGGTATAACTTTCATTTATAAGATGAATAAATTCTTGGATCTAATGTGCTTATGATTGTTGGTATTAATACTTTATTGTAGGGGCACCTGGGTGGCTCAGTTGGTTAGGCGACCGACTTCAGCTCATGTCATGATCTGGAAGTTTGTGAGCCAGAGCCCCACGTCGGGTTCTGTGCTGAGAGCTCAGAGCCTGTAGCCTGCTTCGGATTCTTTGTCTCCCCTCTCTCTTCCCCAACCCTGCTCATGCTCTGTGTCTCTATGTTTCTCAATAATAAATAAATTTTTTAAAAAATTTTTAATGTTTATGTATTTATTTATTTATTTTTAAATATGTGAAATTTATTGTCAAATTGATTTCCATACAACACCCAGTGCTCATCCCAAAAGGTGCCCTCCTCAATACCCATCACCCACCCTCCCCTCCCTCCCACCCCCCATCAGCCCTCAGTTTGCTCTCAGTTTTTAAGAGTCTCTTATGATTTGGCTCTCTCCCACTCTAACCTCTTTTTTTTTTCCCTTCCCCTCCCTCATGGATTCCTGTTAAGTTTCTCAGGATCCACATAAGAGTGAACACATATGGTATCTGTCTTTCTCTGTATGGCCTATTTCACTTAGCATAACACTCTCCAGTTCCATCCACGTTGTAACAAGGGGCCATATTTCATTCTTTCTCATTGCCACGTAGTACTCCAATGTTTATTTATTTTTGACAGAGAGAGAGCATGAGCAGGAGTGGGGCAGAGAGAGAGGGAGACACAGAATCCCAAGCAGGCTCCAGGCCCTGAGCTGTCAGCACAGAGCCCAGGCATGGGGCTCGAACTCACAGACTGCGAGATCATGAGCTGAGCTGAAGTCAGACGCTCAACCGACTAAGCCACCCAGGCGTCCCATAATAAATAAATGTTAAAATTTTTTTAAATACTTTATTGTATACTTTAAAGTTTACAAGACAGATTTTAAGCCTTCTCATCCCCCCAAAAAGGAAAAATACAGTAACTACATGAGATGAGAGATGTGTAAGTTACCTTGATTGTGGTAATTTCACAATGTATATGTATATATTAAATCATTTTATTGTACACCTTAAAAATCACATCATACAACCTAAATATAAATAATTTTGGTCAATTATACTTCAGTGAAGATGGAAAAACCCAAAGTGGTATATAAAAAATGTTTTGGTAGTTGGTGTTAGGGTAATCTTGCCTTGTTTTTGTAATTTCCCTTTCTTTTATTATTAACTGGTCTTTTTCAAACATTGTTCTAGGAATAAGTGAATTGCAGCAAGAAATGACATTTTTATCCCATTATTATTGTAGAATGTGCTCATCACCTGCAAAATCTGTTATATAGTGTTGTTATTCTCTTTCTATTGCCTTTCCAACTTAAGTACAATCATGTGAATATTATGTATATTTAAATGGAAATTATTTTTGCTCTAAATTCTGAAAGCTAAACTTTTCGATCTCAGTAAGTATTTGCTTACCATAAGCATATTTTTGCAATACTACAGTGGATTTTGAAGAAAGCAACTTTCAAAATGCAAACTATTAGTGCTAAGAATATATTTTAAAAACGTGGTACTATCTAATAATGAAGTATAGAAAGATATTAACTAGCAGGTTTGCAGGAATTTAAAAAAATTATGTATAAGGCTGACTTTTTACATCAATAAAATGCTTGAGCACCACCCATGTTTACAAAATCCATCTTAACTTTACATCCTTTTATGAGCATCCTGTGGCTCTGCTCCTATTTATACACTTCTTCAGAGTCACTGTTTAATATTCGACTAATTCTGCTTTGTGTGCATGTTGTTGTTAGCATTAGCACACAGATGAGTGCATTAATATGCAGGCAAATACATATAAATAAATGTGAAATTTAAAGGATAAATATGAAGTGAACCCTCGAGCAAACAAGTTTTTTGATCTGGTCAAGAAATAGAAAATTTGCCAGGATCCCCAAAGCCATACATAAAGACCATAATCACTCCCATCAACCCCTTGAGTAACCCCTCTCCTGACTTTTATGTTAATTGTTTAATTGCTTTTGCTTGTATAAATCAATGTGTAAATTATTTAAAATAATTTTATTTTGATAGCTTTAATAAGGTACATCAATAAAAGTGAACTGTATATATTTCTTTCTCTTTCCTACATATTATGTTTGTTTTTATACATTCTGCATATAATCACAATTAATTCATTTTTGTTGCTGTAAAGTGCTTTCCTTAATTTATTTCCTGATTTTAGTGTTGGCGACCATTGAGTTGTTTTCAGCATTTACTCATTCAAGGCTGACATAAACACTCGTATATGTGTCTCCTGGTTAACATGGGCACCGAATTCCCTTAGGCAATCTAGGAGTGCAGCTGCTAGTCATAGGCTAAATGCATCATCATTTAGCCTATGCATGGAAGACACTATCCACCTGTCTTCCCAAGTCATTATAGCAATTACAATGATACCAGAAGTTCTTGTTCCTCCACCTCTTCACCAACATTTTGGATTGACAGACTCCCTCAACCCCCCTCAAATCTGGTGAATATGTAGCAGTATTTCCCTGTGGTTTTAATTAGAATTTTCTAATTAATTTAGGTGTTATTTAATGTTTTATTTATTGGCCATTGTAGTTCCTTTTTTTAAAATTTATTTATTTTGAGAGAGAGAGCGAGCACATGAGAGGGGGAGGGCCAGAGAGGAAAAGGGAAAAACCAAGTAGGCTCCCTGCAGGGATCTATCACATTAACCCTTGAGATTGTGACCTGAGCCAAAACCAAGAGTTGGATGCTTAACTGACTGAGCCACCCAGGTGCCTTTGTAGTTTCTTTTTTTGTAAGCAGCTTGCTCAAGTTGTTTGCTCATTTAGATAGTAGGTTTTAGTTTTCCTTACTGGTCCTTAGGAGCACTTTAAATATTCAATACTAAGATACTAGGTTAAATTTGTAGCAAATATCTTTTTCCACCATAGGGCTACTATTTTAACTTGCCTCTTAGTTTCTTTTGATGATAGATATATTTTAATGTTATTCAGATTAATCTTTGTGGAGATGTTAGTGCTTTTTGTCTTTGTTTTAAAAGTCTCAACATATCCAGGAAACATAAAGATGGTGTGTACTATATTATTTTCTAAGTCCTTTACAGTGTTGTTCTATAATAACTCATTGAAAAATCCTGTCTTTTTTCACCAATATGCAGTTACACGCACATACAAATATAAGTGTCCATGTATGCATGAGTTTAAGGATTATGTATTCTACTTAGTTGACATTAATTTATCATTTTTTCACTCTACTGTACCAGTGTTTTTACTACTAAAAATTTATAATACATTTATTATCAGGTAAGTCAAGTCCCTCTAAACACCCAATTCTTCTTCAAAATTTTCTTGGATAATCTTGTGCATAAATTTTATTTATTTATTTATAATTATTTATTTATTTGTTTGTTTATTTCATTACTTATTTATTTATTTTGAGGGAGACAGAGACAACACCAATGGGAGAGGGCAGAGAGAGAGAGACAAAGACAGAGAATCAGATTCTGTGCTATCAGCGCAGAGCCTGATGCAAGGCTCAAACTCATGAAATGTGAGATCATGATCTGAGCTGAACTCAGAGGCTTAACCAGCTGAGCCCCCCAGGCACCCCTGGTGCATACATCTTAAAATTCATATTGATAATGTTAGTAAAATCTGTTAGTTTTTATGGAGATGGCTTTGAATCTATAGATATTTTAGAGGAAACTTTACATCATTAAAATATTGAATTTTGGATCACTGAACAGAAGGTATTTTTCCATTTATTTAAGCTTTTATAAGTGTCTCTCAATAAAATTTTATAAAAATTTTATATGAAGCTTTCATGCATTCATTAAATCTATTTTGATATGTCTTTGGTTCCCAATCCTCTGCTAAAACTTCCAAGATCGCCATCAATGGCCAAAAAAAGAATCTGTTTTCAGTTTTCATCTTATTTGACCTCCCAGCAATATTGACAGAGTTGACCACTCCTTCCTAGATCCTTCTTTCCATATCTGCCATGACACACACAATTCTAATTTTCTTTCTAGATATTTTTTTCAGTTTACTTTTCCAGACCTTCTAAGGCTTCTCCCTTATATCTATAGTTTATCCAGCTAATTTCTTCCTTTCTCATAACTTTATATTTCTTCTGTTTACCAAAACATATATTTAAAAAATATTTTTTCCAGACCTTTCTTATGGATATCTTTCTAACTGGATATTCATACTGATGCATTAGAGTTATCCTAATATTAACACTTCTTACATTGGACCCTTGATTCCTAACTGAAATAAGTTCAAAAAAAAAAAAAGGAAACAATATTTAAAAAATATCCCTTGTACCTAAATAGATTATACCAATATCTGCTAAATTTACAGTGTCTAGGATAAATCTTAGTATTAAATCTTTCTTAAAATATTTTATTATTTCCTGTTAATTTAGAAAAATAAATCAAAATTCCTTAATAGGACTACAAGACCTGATTAACTGACCTTTATATCTCTCTTCATTTTTTAACTCCTTTCTCCTCTCTCTCTCTTATGTTTTTTCATTGTCTTTGACATTTTATTTCTTTTTTCCCATGACAAGTTTTGAAGATACTCCCAAATGTTTTCTCCTGTTAATAAATCTCTCCCTTTCTTCTTTCTCTTCTGAAACTTCATTTATTATTCTGATTTCATCTTAAATGCCACTCTCAAAAGACCTTCAGTGACTTCGCTGCTCTACCTAAAACAATACTAAAATCTCCATATTACTCTTTCTCAAACTCCGTGTGTGTGTGTGTGTGTGTGTGTGTGTGTGTGTGTGTTTACTCTTGCATTAACTTGTAAACTCATAGAGCTCATGGAGTAATTATCACATGTGTTCTACTAACAACTGGGCTGGAACAACTGGAACAAAAAATTGATCTGAGATGTCATAAAATCATTGCTTACCATTAAGAAGAAAGATATCTTTGATTGGTTTCTAATCGTTTTTATAATGTGTTGTTTTTAAAGATTGCTATTAATACAAGTTCTTAGTGTGGAATCATGTGTATCAATTCCAACTATGACTCTAAGGTCATCGGAGTAAAATATTGTTCTAGGCATTTAAATGCTATTTTTTTATTATTAATTTGTCACATAAGGACGATGACTTTTAATGATGCACCTACAAGCCCAAATTGAAGCTCATCATTATAGATCTTCCTAAATACCACAATATATTGTATGTGTTGTATATTCACATTTTATATAACAGTTAGATCGTAACGTTAATAGGAAAAAAGTTATACCTAAGAGCATGAGTCTGAGATTTTATTCTATGATGGAGTCTGAAATCCAGATACATAATTCAGTGGCTGGCTTTAGGCATTACCCCAGAGTAATTTTTTTTGTCTTTGACCTCCTTTTTGTCTTGTCTTTTTTAGATCATTATTTTACAACTCTATATAACTTTCGCATTGATGCTAATTATTCTCAGGTCACCTATACAGCCTTTCCTTTTGCATTTAAAATTGACTAATTCCACAACAAAGGACAATAGTCTTCAGTTTCATAAACTAAAATGATTGCCATTTAAAGGAACTACCAAATATACTTTTAAAAAACAGGATTATGAAATGGTCAGACTAACTGCAGAATTAAGGGATGTACAATCTAATACCTTAATTTTACAAATAAATTGTTTGAGACTGATCAGTTTTAATATGCTCAATATTTAACTTTTCAAGTGTTACTTGTAATTTTGTTTCCATATTCTATACTTTCAGGAAATATTTAGGGATAAGTTTTATTTATTTTTTTAAAGTTTATTTAATTATTTTGAGAGGAGGGTAGACAGAGAGAAAGAGAGAGTGGGAGAAAGGCGGAGAGAAGTGGAGAGAGACGGAGAGAGGGGGGGAGAGGTGGAGAGGGGGGAGAGAGAGAATCCCAAGCAGGTTCTGTACTGTCAGTGCAGAACCTGATGCAGGTTTCAATCTCATGAACCAAGAGACCATGACCTGAGCCAAAATCCAGAGCTGAATGAATGCTTAACTGAGTCACCCAGGTACCCCTAAGAAGAATAAGTTTTAAAAACACTTTCAATGAATCCCAAATTTGAATTAATTCTGTGCCTGCTTGATATCCTCAGAGATATCAAGGATGCTGGATTAAATGAGAATGCCTATGAGAATACCAAGATTACTGGATTAAATGAGAATGCCTATGTAACAGTAAAACCGAGTAAATTCATCTGCTAGGTCTGCCATAACAAAATAACACAGATCAAGTGACTTCAACAGAGATGTATTTTTCTCATCGCTCTTGTGACTTTGGGTACTCGTGAGTACTGTCTTCCTGGTCTGCAGATGGTCACCCCTTACTATAACTGCTTTTGTGAGCGGAAAGAGGACAGAGACTAGGGGCAGGAGGGAGAATATGGGAAAAGCACCCCTCCCCAAAAGCAGCTGGAGAGAAAGTGGAAAATTGGAAACAGCTGCAGGGCCTAAACTAAAAAGGGAGAAAGGAGAGAGGAGAGGGTTTAACTTCCATTAAAACTGTAAACAAGGGGAGTGCAAAGGCTGCAACTCCGCAGCTCCATACCTGGCGGTGCTCTGATGGGAAAGGTGAATCCCCAGCAACAGAGTAGGGTCTGGGAGGTTCTGAGGCCACACAGGGAAAAGCAGTTCCATTGCTGGAAGGACATTTGGTAGAGGCTGTGAGGCAACCTGGGCCCAGCAGACACCAGAGAGCGGCCACATTCACTGACGCTGGAAAAAGGTCATTAAAGGTGAAGCCTGGTGCCAGATGGGTGTTGAGATTTTCGATGATCCCTGAAATGCTGCTGCTACACCATCTTGCGAATTTCTTCTGGGGCAGGCTGGCATCTGACCACAGTCTCTAGGAATCGGCAGCAACAAAATAATGCTAACTTTCCTGGTTGCAGCCCATATTTAGCCATAGCTTGGTGAGACCCTCCCTCAGAGGGGTGGAAAGGGTCAAAGCCACAGTCCCTCAGAAGTAAGGGCCCGGGGAAAACAGCCACATCTGAGACAAAACTCAGGAGAGAGGTACTACCTGGGGCTCAGTTACGGACAGTGTAAAAGCAGGGAGTGGATGAAAGCTGAAGACAAAGGATGGATGCGTGATGGCTGACTGGGGAGAACAGAATTCCGATACTGGAGACTGGGTATCTGGGTGATGCCATTTCACCGATCCCATGCATGCGTATATGCACCTACTAGCGCCAAACAATCTGCCCCCAGTAGACTAGCACTGCCGTCTAGTGGAGAATGGTGCCATTACAATAAGCCCCGCCCAACTGGGCCAACCTTGCTCTTCAAGTGTCACCACCTAATTATGGACAATAAAGTGCTTCATATTCTGACTTCTAGGGGAAAAACGAAGTAATTTCAGTCGTATTTCAGTTTGTTAGCAGGTCCATCTATTCAATATTGTTTCTTTCTTCTTTTTTTCATTTCTTTTCTTTTTCTTGAGAAGAGAAAAAATTCATTTTTATTTTCAATTTTTATTAAAAATAATTTCTTTATTTTTTACTATATTTTTTACTTTTCTGTAATTTTTTTTTCAAATTCTAGTTCACTTCATCATTTCATTTTAGTCTACTTCATTGTATTCATTTTTTCAAATTTTCAAATGATTTTTTTTCTTCTTTCCCCCCTTTTTTTTTTAATCTATCAGGCCACTTTTAACCCCCAGACCAAAACACATCTAGGATCTAGCATCATTTATTCAATTTTGTGTGTGTGAGTTTAATTTTTTAATTATAATTTTTTAATTTTAATTTTTCTACTCATTAATTTCTTTTCTGCCTTCAAAATGATGAAATGAAGGAATTCACCCAAAATAAAGAGCAGAAAGAAACGACAGCCACGGACTTAACAAACACAGATAAAAGCAAGATGCTGAACCAGAATTTAGAATCACGACAGTAAGAATACTAGCTGGAGTCAAAAATAGATTAGAATCCTTTTCTTCAGAGATAATAGAAGTAAAAAATAGAATGAAATAAATGCTATAACTGAGCGGCAATCAAGAATGGATGCCGTGGTGGTGAGGATGGATGAGGGAGAACGGAGAATCAGTGATGTAGAGGATAAACTTATGGAGAATAATGAAGCAGAAAAAAAAAGGGAGATTAAGGCAAAAGAGCATGATTTAAGAATTAGAGAAATCAGTTGGGGCGCCTGGGTGGCTCAGTTGGTTAAGCGGCGGACTTCGGCTCAGGTCACGATCTCGCGGTCCGTGAGTTCAAGCCCCGCGTCGGGTTCTGTGCTGACAGCTCAGAGCCCGGAGCCTGTTTCGGATTCTGTGTCTCCCTCTCTCTCTCTGCCCCTCCCCTGTTCGTGCTCTGTCTCTCTCTGTCTCAAAAATAAATAAACGTTAAAAAAAAATTAAAAAAAAAAAGAATTAGAGAAATCAGTAACTCATTAAAAAGGAACAACATCAGAATCATAAAGGTCCCAGAAGAGGAAGAGAGAGAAATAGGGGTAGAAGGGTTATGTGAGCAAATCATAGTGGAAAACTTTCCTAACCTGGTGAAAGACACAGACATCAAAATCCAGGAAGCACAGAGGACTCCCATTAGATTCAACAAAAACCGACCATTAACAAGGCATATCATAGTCAAATTCACAAAATACCCAGGCAAGGAGAGAACCATGAAAGCAGCAAGGGAAAAAAGTCTCTAACCTACAAAGGAAGACAGATCAGGTTTGCAGCAGACCTATCCACAGAAACTTGGCAGCCCAGAAAGGAGTGGCAGGATATATTCAATGTGCTGAGTCAGAAAAATATGCAGCCAAGAATTCTCTACCCAGCAAGGCTGTCAGTTAAAATAGAAGAAGAGATAAAAAGTTTCCCATAGAAACAAAAACTGAAGTAGTTTGTGGCCACTAAACCAGCTCTGCAAGAAATTTTAAGGGGGACTCTCTGAGGGGAGAAAAGATGAAAATATAAATAAATAAATAAATAAATAAGTAAATAAATAAATACCAAAGCAACAAAGATTAGAAAGGACCAGAAAACACCACCAGAAACTCCAACTCTACAAGCAACATAATGGCAATAAATTCATGTCTTTCAGTACTCACTGTAAACGTCAATGGACTCAATGCTCCAATCAAAAAACATAGGGTAACAGAATGGATAAGAAAGCAAGATCCATCTATCTGCTGTTTACAAGAGAGCCACTTTAGACATAAAGACACCTTCAGATTGAAAGTAAGGGGATGGAGAACCATCTGTCATGCTAATGGTCAACAAAAGAAAGCTGGTGTAGCCATACTTCTATCAGACAATCTAGACTTTAAAATAAAGACTGTATCAAGAGATGATGAAGGGCATTACATTGTGATTAAGGGGTCTATACACCAAGAATACCTAATAATTGTAAACATTTATGCACCAAATGTAGGAAAACCCAAATATATAAATCAATTAATCACAAACATAAAGAAACTCATTGATAGTAATACCATAATAGTAGGTGACTTCAACACCCCACAGCAATGGACACAATGTCACAGCAATGTACAGATCATCTAATTAAAAAATCAACAAGCAAACAATGGCTTTGAATGACACACTGGACCAAATGGACTTTTAACGGATATATTCAGAACATTTCACCCTAAAGCAGCAGAATATACATTCTTCTCCAGTGCACATGGAACATTCTCCAGAATAGACCATGTACTGGGACACAAATCAGCCCTAGGTACAAAAAGATCGAGAATATACCATGCATATTTTCAGACCACAACACTATGAAACTCGAAATCAACCACAAGAAAAAATTTAGAAAGGTAACAAATACTTGGAGAATGAAGAACATCCTATTAAAGAATGAATGGGCTATCCAAACAGTTAAAGAAGAAATTAAAAAGTATATGGAAGTCAATGAAAATGATGACACCTCAACCCAAACCCTCGGACACAGCAAAGGCAGTCATAAGAGGAAAATATATAGCAATCCAGGCCTTCCTAAAGAAGGAAGAAAGTCCTCAGATACACAACCTAACCTTATGCCTTAAGGAGCTGAAAAAGAACAGCAAATAAAACCCAAAAACCAGAAGAGGACAGGATTCACAAAGATTAGAGCAGAAATCAATGCTATCAAAACCCAAAAAACAGTAGAACAGATCAATGAAACCAGAATCTGGTTATTTGAAAGAATTAGCAAAATTGACAAACCACTAGCCAGTTTGATAAAAAAGAAAAAGGAAAGGACCCAAATAATAAAATCAAGAATGAAAGAGGAGAGATCACAACCAACACAGCAGAAATAAAAATAATAATAAGAGAATACTATGAGCAATTACATGCCAATAAAATGGGTAATCTGGAAGAAATGGACAAATTCCTAGAAACATATACACTACCAAAACTAAAACAGGAAGAAATAGAAAATTTGAACAGACTCATAACCAGTAAGGAAATCGAATTAGTAATCAAAAATCTCCCAAAAAACAAGAGTCCAGGGCCACATGGCTTTCCAGGGGATTCAAACAAACATTCAAGGAAGAGTTAACACCTATTCTCTTGAAGCTGTTCCAAAAAATGGAAATGGAAGGAAAACTTCCAAACTGTTTCTATGAAGCCAGCATTACCTTGATTCCAAAGCCAGAGACCCCAGTAAAAAGAACTATAGACCAATTTCCATGATGAACATGGATGCAAAAATCCTCAACAAGATATTAGCCAACCAACTCCAACAATACATTAAAAAAATTATTCACCATGACCAAGTGGGATTTATACCTGGGATACAGGGCTGGTTCAATATCCACAAAACAATTAACGTGATTCATCACATCAATAAAAGAAAGGACAAGAACCATATGATCCTCTCAATAGATGCAGAGAAGGCATTTGACAAAATTCAGCACACTTTCTTGATAAAAACCTTCAAGAAAGTAGGGATAGAAGGATCATACCCCGAGATCATAAAAGCCATATATGAACGACCCAATGATGAAGTATCATCCTCAGTGGGGAAAAACTGAGAGCTTCCCCCTAAGGTCAGAAACCAGACAGGGATGTCCACTCTCGCCACTGTTATTCAACATAATATTGGAAGTCTTAGCCTCTGCAATCAGAAAACACAAAGAAATAAAATGCATCCAAATTGGCCAGGAGGAGGTCAAACTTTCACTCTTCGCAGATGACATGATACTCTATATGGAAACCCCAAAAGATTCCACCAGAAAACTGGTAGAATTGATTCATGAATTCAGTAAAGTTTCAGGATATAAAATCAATGCACAAATATCAGTTGCATTCCTATACACCAACAATGAAGCAACAGAGAAAAAACAAGGAGTAGATCCCATTTACAGTTGCACAAAAAACCATAAAATACCTAGGTATAAATCTAACCAAAGAGGTGAAAAATCTGTATGCTGAAAACTATAGAAAGCTTATGAAAGAAATTGAAGAAGACAAAAAATGGAAAAAGATTGCATACCCCTGGATAGGAAGAAACAAATATTGTTAAAATGTCGATACTACCAAAGCAATCTATGTATTCAATGGTATCCCTACCAAAATAACACCAGCATTCTTCACAGAGGTAGAACAAATAATCCTAAAATTTGTATGGAACCAGAAAAGACCCCGAATAGCCAAAACAATTTTGAAAAAGAAAACCAAAGCAGGAGGCGTCACAATCCCAGACTTCAAGCTATACTACAAAGCTTTAATCATCAAGACAGTATGGGACTGGCACAAGAACAGACACTCAGATCAATGAGACAGAATAGAGATCCCAGAAATGGACCCACAAACGTATGGCCAACTAATCTTTGACAAAGCAGGAAAGAATATCCAATGGAATAAGGACAGCCTCTTCAGCAAGTGGTGCTGGGAAAAGTGGACAGCAACATGCAGAAGAATGAACCTGGACCACTTTCTTATACCATACACAAAAATAAACTCAAAATGAATGAACAACCACAATGTAAGACAGGAAGCCATCAAAATCCTCGAGGAGAAAGCAGGCAAAAACCTCTTTGATCTTGGACGCAGCAACTTCTTACTCAACACATCGCCAGAGGCAAGGGAAACAAAAGCAAAAATGAACCCTGGGACCTCATCAAAATAAAAAGCTTCTGCACAGCGAAGGAAACAATCAGCAAAACTAAAAGGCAACGGACAGAATGGGAGAAGATATTTTCAAATGACATATCATATAAAGGGTTAGTATCCAAAATCTACAAAGAACTTATCAAACTCAACACCCAAAATCAAATAATCTAGTGAAGAAATGGGCAAAAGACATGAATAAACACTTCCCCAAAGAAGACATCCAGATGGCCAATTGACACGTGAAAAAATCCTCAACTTCACTCATCATCAGGGAAATCCAAATCAAAACAACAATGAGATACCACCTCACACCTGTCAAAATGGCTAACATTAACAACTCGGGCAACAACAGATGTTGGCGAGGTTACGGAGAAAGAGGATCTCGTTTGCACTGCTGGTAGGAATGCAAGCTGGTGCAGCCACTCTGGAAAACAGTATGGAGGTTCCTCAAAAAACTAAAAATAGAACTACCCTATGACCCACCAATTGAACTACTAGGCATTTCTCCACGGCATACAGGTGTGCTGTTTCGAAGGGACACATGCACCCCCATGTGTATAGCAGCACTATCAACAATAGCCAAAGTATGGAAAAAGCCCAAATGTCCATCGATGGATGAATGAATAAAGATGATGTGGTATATATATACAATGGAGTATTATTCAGCATTCAAAAAGAATGAAATCTTGCCATTTGTAACTCTGTGGATGGAACTGGTAGGTATTATGTCAAGTGAAATTAGTCAGTCAAAGAAGACAAATACCATATGTCTTCACTCATATGAGGACTTTAAGAGACAAAACAGATGAACGTAAGGGAAGGGAAACAAAAATAATATAAAAACAGGGAGGGGGATAAAACATAAGAGACTCATAAATATGAAGGACAGAGGGTTACTGGAGGGGGTCTGGGAGGGGGGATGTGCTAAATGGGTAAGGGGCATTAAGGAAACTACTCCTAAAATCATTGTTGCACAATATGCCAACAAATTTGGATGTAAATTTAAAAAAATAAAATTAGGGGGTGCCTGGGTGGCTCAATTGGTTAAGCATCTGACCTCAGCTCAGGTCATGATCTCCAGTCTGTGAGTTCGAGCCCCGCATCGGGCTCTGTACTGACGGCTCAGAGCCTGAAGCCTACTTCAGATTCTGTGTTTCCCTCACTCTCTGTCTTTTCCCCGCTCATGCTCTGTCTCTCTCTGTCTCAAAAATAAATAGAAACATTAAAAAAAAAATTTAAATAGATAAATAAATAAATACAATTTTAAAAATTAATTAATTAATTAATTAAAAAATGTTTTGAAGTATTGCAGCTCTAGTTGTAGGGGGAGAGGAAAGAAACATTTAAATTACATCGTAGAAAAACAGATATTTTCACACAAAACACTCAATGTCTATTTTCCTGAATAGATAAAGATGTGTGTGTGTGTGTGTGTGTGTGTGTGTGTGTGTGTGTTTTCCACTCTAATGGTACTTTCATGGTCAATCTGTACTGTCAATTTTGCAGTAGGTGATTGTTCTCCAACCATTAGCTTTGAATACCACAGCTGTCCTCAGTGTATGATAATCAAAGCTTCTAAGTTTTTTTATCTTGCTTTCTTAATAAAATTTTAATCTTTTACTAAACAACCCTCAGGATGTGCTATACAAGATATTCCATGATATACAGTTAATTAAAATTATTACAATTTCAGTGTGCCTGGTGGCTCAGTCAGTTGAGTATCTCACTCTTGATTTCATTTCAGCTCTCGATCCCAGGGTCATGGAACTGAGTGCTGTCATGGGGTCTGCACCAGGTGTGGAAACTGCTTATGATTCTTTCTCCTTCCCTCCGCCCTCCCCTCTGCCAAAAAAAATTGTTTTAATTATTAAGCATTCTACAGTTCCTACTGTAATTTCTACAATTTATTCTTATAAAACAATCATTTAATATGAAAATATAGACAAAAATATAAGTGGCATGAGAACAGAAAGTGATGCATACATACATAGAGGCACAAATGTGTGTTTGTATGTGTGTGTGTAGTTAAGAATGATTATGCCTGGTTACTAAAACTATATGGAACTCAGACTGCCGAAACTAGGAAAGAAAACAAAAAAATCCAAAGAGAAAAATAAATTATTTCTTTGTGTGTTTTTTAAAATTTTATATAGTTTTTCATAAGAATTTGTATTTTTTCCCATCCCAGGCCCATCATCTTAAGAATTTCATTTTTTGGACAGTCTACTCCCTTTCCAATGTTTGATGTATCCACACTTAATGTAAACTAAAATTTGGCTTTTTTAGTTAATACTGTCATGAAAAGTATACTTCACATTAATTTATCTCTTCTCAAATACCTTATTAATGATAAAAATTAATCTTGAGGATGATTAGTTACTTAACATGACTTTTTGACCTAGATGACACTCTTTTAAGTTGGAGGCCATATTGAAGAATCTCAAATATTCTCATCATTAAAATGAGTATAAGTGCTATCTTAAATATAGAGAACAAACAGAGGGTAGCTTGAGGGGTTGTGGGACAGGGGATCATCTAAGTGGGTAAGGGGCATTAAAGAATCTACTCCTGAAATCACTGTTGCACCATATGCTAACTAACTAGGATGTAAATTAAACAATAAATAAATTTTAAAAATAATAAAATAATAAAATAAAATAAAACAAAACAAAATAATAAAAAAATAAAATAAAACAAAACAAAACAGTGGTGTTCTGCAATGACAGTAATGCAACTACATAATTTGTTTTCTTTAAGTGGCTCAAATAGTTCCATTACCACTGTGAATAAACCATTTACCATTGTGGTTAGAAAAGTTTATTTTAGCAATTTCCATGCTTAAGGCCTCTCACTAAACAATGATTCTGTGGTGGTGATTTTTTGGTGTGTCTAATTGTCCACAAAACTAAGCCTGAAACTGGCATTTCATCTCATTAGAAACAAGTATTCAAAATAGAATAATAATAAATGACTTATAAAGCTGGTCATTTAAGAAAAATAGGGATATTTCAAGTGTCAAAGAAGTTTATATCTATACACATGTACATTTTGAAATATTGTTTTTAAAAATACAAAAAAATAGAATAAAATTACCATAAAACATATTGATTAGAAATGACATTTGCCGTCCCAGATTTCTTTTTTAACAGTTTTCATCAAATTTATTGTTTAAACATTCCTAATGCAGGCAAATGGCACTTGCAAAACTTTTAAAGTTAGTTTACTATTTTCTAAAATATTTACATATTAGTTACCATAGCCAAGAAGTAATTACCCTGTGCGTGTATTTTGTAGATGTGCAACACTACCAAGAACTCTGGCTTTTAAAACTTATATGTTTTTTCAAGGCAAAAGAAAGAGATTCTATTGTAAGACCATCTGGAAACTGGATGGTCTCAGGACAGACTGAGATTTAGCTGGCCTCTGAGAATATTTACAAAAACTAGTGAAATTTCATCATTACAGCTCTCAATGATTAAAGCCAACATATCCAATAAACCTCTATTGAACTTTGTGCTGAGGTTATGAGCATGATGCAGAGATAATTTGGAGTAGGGTAGGAATATTTCATGAGTACATAATGAGTTTTTGGAAAAAAGAAAATGTATGCTTATAAAATAAGGGGAATGATTTTTCTTTTTGGTCTCATAAAACTAACAAAACTGCTTGTAAAATTATAATAAAAGAGTTTCCAATGTTTTAAGGATAGTCAACTTGATGTAGTAAGCATACATCTATTGTTGACAACCTTGAAGAAGACGATATACAAGTGTCATTTTTACTATGGTAATTGGGCAGTTAACTTCAATAACATATAGCTACATCTTGTACACAGAGGTATGTTAAAACTTATTGTCAGTACTATCTTAAATCTTTAAACCAATTCTTTTTTTCTAACTTTTTTTTTTTTTAAATTAGAGAGATGTAGTGCAGGGAGAAGGGTGGAAGGAGAGAGATAGAAACTCAAGCAGGCTCCATGTTTAGTGCGGAGCCTGATGAGGGGCTGGATCCCACCACTCTGGGATCATGACCTGAAGTGACATCAATATTTGGCTGCTCAACCAACTGAGCCACCCAGACACCCCAAAACCAATTCTTTATATAAACATATTTAATATTATAGTATTCCTTATGGAAAAGAATTACTAATCATTTTCTATTGGAATGAGAGGGTAACTCAATCTAGTTACATGAACTTATGATCATTGAAACATGACAGAAAATATGATTTTCTATTTCTAGCTAAATGCTTCTGCATAAGAGGAATTTTTTTATCAGTAACTATATTATGTTTAATCGATTCTTTTAAGAATAATGAGGTCTATTATTAGTCTTCTCAGGGGAAACAAGCAAGGAGCTTTCAAGCAAATAAGTGAATTATCTGTAAAATTGTCATTGACAAGAAACCTATATTTTTATGCATGTAAGTAATGAAGGAATAAAAATGGAAATTGGAAAATCCTATACAAGATTCTTTGACAAGCCTGTGCTTGGTCATTGTCTACTCTAACACCCTTATAGTACAATCATAAATACTTAAAGTATTTTGAAATTAAATTCATTTTTTTCTCATTTATTTAAAAGTTAAGCTAGCTGTATCTATTCTACTAAACAGTGAGACTTTTCTGGAAAATAGCTGCAGGGCACACAAATCTTGAATCTTCAGAAACAGAAGTCTTCTACATTTTCTGAATAAAAGATGTATATAAATCATATTGGTATTCATAACATTTGTTAGGGAAAATCATTCCCAGGTCCAACCTTCCAAATCAAATACATCGTTATTCTAAATTTCAAACGTATTTCATATTGACTATCCTGGAATTCATTTTTTCCTGACTTCCTGACACAGATTTGATCCTCACTAATCTAGTTAATCAGCTTTGTTTAGGATCCCAATCCTGATCACCTTTTACTTTAACAAGATTCATGCTACTTTAAGGCAAATGTCTCCCTTACAGTTAGTGAACTATGTGTTTAGTACTTTCAAATAAGGTTATTAGCACGTGAGTAGAGAAGCAGATTGATGAAAGGAAACCGTCACTTTGACAACAGAAAGCATAGAAGAAGACTCTTTGACATCTATCATACTCACTGGTGCAGGAGATTCCAAAAAATCAAAATTTAGAGAAACAAAGGGAATCAAAGGAAATGAGTTACTATTCTCTGTGTACTTGGAAATGATAACAGAGAGAAAGGTCAAAATACTTTTTTAGGATGCAGAAATTTCAACTGGAATGTAAAGGATATAACTAGGTAATGGAGTACTTGATGGCTAAGATAAAAAACAAAAATAAACAACAACAACAAAAATAAAACAAAGAAAAAAATCTCCACAAGTATTAGTAAAATTAAGATTTATTGACCTATAATGATAGTAACATAAAGGTAACATATTATTGTCTGGACAGATCTCTACCACAAGGCATAGGTAATAATAGCTACTGTTTACTGAGCTTACTAAGGCAGAGTTCTAAAGACTTTGTAACTTTAATTCACTTAATAGTCATAATAGACCTATAAGGCAAGAGTCAATAATTTCCCATTTTTATAGGTGTTAAAAGTGAGGTTAATAGCATGTCCAAGGTCAACAAGTTTGTAAACAGCAAACCCAGGATTTGAACTTGGCTATTAGGAGTCAAAGCAGCACACTTAATCCCTGTGCTACTGTATTCATCTTTAATTGAGTGAGGAAGGCAAAATGAGTAACCTGAAGATATCAACAGAGTATGGTAAAGCTACATCTGAATGATACCGTGTTCTGTGGCAACTCAGAAGACAGTCATCTACTTCTCTCAGAACTGACTTTTGAAATAGGGAAACTTAAAGTGCATGAAGAAAATAATGCAAAACATAGAAAAAGACTAATTAAACAAAATGTTCTAAGTTTCTAAAATTATCTTGACAGTAATGAATGTAATAAATTATATTAATAACATTATTTTATTTTAATACATATTGGAACATAATAAGTTGTTATTGAAAGTGGAATTCAACTACCTCCATTTTGATGTCAGTCTGTACTTTCCAACTGATTAAATTATTCCTTTTTTTTAACTTTTAAATTTTATTAAATCCAATTTAGTTAACATATAGAGGAATAATTGGTTCAGGGGTAGAATTTAGTGATTCATCACTTACATATAACACCCAGTGCTCATCCCAGCAAGTGCCCTCCTTAGTGCCCATCACCCATTCAGCCCATCCCTATACACAACACCCCTCCAGCACCCCTCAGTTTGTTCTCTGTATTTAAGCGTCTGTCATGGTTTGCCTCCCTCTCTTTTTTTTTTTTATCTTATTTTCCTTCCCTTCCCTTATGTTCATCTGTTGTGTTTCTAAAATCCCACATATGAGTTAAATCATATGGCATTTGTTTTTCTCTGAGTTATTTCACTTAGCATACTACATTCTAGTTCCATTCACATTGTTGGAAATGGCAAGATTTCATTCTTTTTGATCACCGAGTAGTAGTCCATTATTATGCGTAATGGGCACCCATTTTCTTTACTCATTCATCAGTCAGTGGACATTTGGGCTCTTTCCATAATTCGGCTATTGTTGATCCTGCTGCAAAAAAACACTGGGTTTTATGTGTTCTTTCAAATCAGCATTTTTGTATCCTTTGGATAAATACCTAGTAATGCAACTGCTGGGTCGTAGGTTATTTCCTTCTTTAACTTTTTGAGGAACCTCCATAGTGTTCTCCAGAATGGCTGCACATCTTTGCATTCCCACCAGCAGTGCAAAAGTGTTCCCTTTCTCCACATCCTCACAAACATCTGTTGTTGCCTGAGTTGTTAATGTTAGCCATTCTGACAGGTCTAGATGGTATCTCATTGTGGTTTTGATTTGTATTTCCATGATGATAAGTGACGTTGAACATCTTTTCATGTGTCTGTTAGCTATCTGGGTTCTTCTCTGGAGAAGTGTCTATTCATGACTTTTGCCCATTTCTTCACTGGATTATTTGTTTTTTGTGTGTTGAGTTTGATTAGTTTTTATAGATTTTGGATACTAACCTTTTATCAGTATGTCATTTGCAAATATCTGCTCCCATTCCATCAGTTGCCTTTAGTATTGCTGATTGTTTCCTTCACTGTGCAGAAGCTTTTATCTTGATGAGGTCCCAAGGTTCATTTTTGTTTTGTTTCCTTTGCCTCTGGAGATATGTCTAGTAAGAAATTTCTCCAGCCAAGTTCAAAGAGGTTGCTGCCTATTTTCTCCTCTAGGTTTTTGATGATTCTGTATCTCACATGTAGCCTTTTCCTCCATTTTGAGTTTATTTTTATGTATGGTGTAATAAAGTGGTCTAGGTTCATTCTTCTGCACTGCCAGCATTACCCTGATTCCAAAACCAGACAAAGACCCCACTGAAAAGGAGAACCACAGACCAATTTCCCTGATGAACATGGATGCAAAAATTCTCAACAAGATATTAGCAAACTGAATCCAACAATACATTAAAAGAATTATTCACCACAGTCAAGGGGGGGTTATTCCTGGTTTGCAGGGCTGGTTCAATATCCACAAATCAACCAATGTGATATATCACATTAATTAAAAAAAGAATCAGAACCATGTGACCCTCTCGATAGATGCAGAAAAGCATTTGACAAAATATAGCATCCTTTCTTGATAAAAGCCCTCAAGAAAATAGGGATTGAAGGAATATAACTGAAGATCATAAAGGCCATATACAAAAAACACACAGCTAATACCATCCTCAATGAGGAAAAACTGAGAGATTTCTTCCTAAGGTCAAGAACATAGCAGTGATGTTCCTTTTCATCACTGTTATTCAACAGAGCGTTAGAAGTCCTAGCCTTAGCAATCAGACAACAAAAAGAAGTAAAAGGCATTCAAAATCAGCAACAAAGAAGTCAAACATTTACTCTTCATAGACTACATGATACTCTACATGGAAAACCCAAGTACTCCAAAACACTGCTAGAACTGATACATGAATTCAACAAAGTTGCAGGATATAAAATCAATATACAGAAATCTGTGACTTTTCTATACACCAATAATGAAGCAGTAGAAAGAGAAATCAAGGAATTGATCCCATTTACAATTGCACCAAAACCATAAACTACCTAGGAATAAACTTAACCAAAGAGGTAAAAGATATATATGTCGAAAACTAATGAAAGCTTACGAAAGAGATTGAATAAGACACAAAGAAATGGAAAAACTTATCATGCTCATGGATTGGTAGAAGAAATATTGTTAAAATGTCAATACTACTCAAAGCAGTCTACATATTCAATGCAATCCTTATCAATATAACACCAGCATTATTCACAGAGCTAGGACAAACAATTCTAAAATTTTTATGCAAATTTTAGAAAAGACCCCAAAGAGCCAAAATGATGTTAAAAAAAGAAAACCAGGGGCACCTGGGTGGCTCAGTTGGTTAAGCGCCCGACTTCAGCTCAGGTCATGATTTCGCGGTCTGTGAGTTCGAGCCCCGTATCGGGCTCTGTGCCAACAGCTCAGAACCTGGAGCCTGCTTCAGATTCTGTGTCTCCCTCTCTTTCTGACCCTTCCCCATTCATGCTGTGTCGTTCTCTATCTCAGAAATAAATAAACATTAAAAAAAATTTAAAAAAAAAAAAAAGAAAACCAAAGCAGGAGTCATCATAATTCTGGACCTTAAGCTGTATTACAAAGGTGTAATCATCAACACAATATGGTATTGGCATAAAAACAGACACATAGATCAAGGGAACAGAATAGAGAACCCAGAAATCGATCCACAAATGTATGGCCAACTAATCTTTGACAAAGCATGAAAGAATATCCAATGGAAAAAAGACAGTCTCTTCAGCAAATGGTGCTGGGAAAACTGGACAGCGACATAAATTCTTCTTTCTAACTTATCTTTTAACTCAGGCAAAATCTCAGTAGGCAAATCACCCTGTAATGGGAACCAAAACTACCTCCTTTTGCAGTAGGAACTGCCCTGACACCATCCTCTGTGATTGACCCCAAGACGATCAACTTGACCTTTACTGCCTACCCGCACATACCCACCAGACCTTTGACCCACATTTTTCTTTTTTAAACCTAGAAATATTTTCAGCACTTTGGAAACAGTCCTGTGATGTTAGTCTTCTGTCTTCCAGGGTTAGCCTCACTGAAATAATTTCTTTTCTTGTTTCACCACCACTAGTCTCTCTGCCTTTGGATTTTGTCAGCAGCAAGTGGTGGAACCTGGTCTCATTGGGATCCCTGAAGCCAGATGCTACTGTATCCCTGGGCCATGGTTACATTATCTATGCAATAATCTCCTGAGAATCCATTAAAATAATAATGCAAAAATTACAAAATATTTACATAGTAACTCAAACAGAATATCAAATGGCCAGTAGAGACCTTAAGATCTATTCAACTTCAGTAGTCACAAGGAAATGCAATTAATACTTCTGGATACATGTCCAAAAATTGCTTTGTGCATGTGTGTGTGTTTCATGAAAAAGACACTTATAAAGATAGTGAAACTCTTTTCATAGCTCAAACTGGAAATAACCCAACAATCCTCTTCACTGGGGTGAATAGGTGAAGTGGTATAATCATACAATGAAATTTTATACAAAAGTGAAAGTGAACAACATACAACTACAAGAGTCTCACAAATATCATGTTGAATGAAAGAAGTGAGAAAAAAATTACACTACATGATTCCATTTACATGCATCTCAAATAAATTAAAAATTAATCTATAGTGTTAGATGTTAGGATAGTTATTCTGTGAGTGGAAACAGCGATGAAACCACTTTATACACAGACTCTGGGGTACTTGCTTCTTGATCCGCATGCTGGCTACCCAACTGTGTTCAATTTGTGAAAAGTCGTTAAGCTGTGTACTTGTAGAGTGTTACTTTTATGTATGTGTTTTGTGAATATTTTTTTCAACTAAAAATATCTGTAAAATTAAATTTCAGAGATGGAATTAAATGTAGTGAAATGTGGTCCCTAAGTGCTCCAAAACATGAAAATATTTTAAAAAGACATTGTTCATTGGTAGTAATACTATTAATAGAGGATACTCAATTATCTGTACCAATTATGTATATATGTATACACAGGTGTATATCCATATCTATCTAAGTAATCTATCTACCTACCTATATTCTTAATCATTCATTTATATGATTTGATTTAAGAATCAGTATTATTAGCATTACGATTATGGACTAGGAAAGAAAATTTTGGTGTTAAAACTTTTTGAAATTATAGAAATGTTCATGTTTTTCTAATGTTTCATTTCAAAAATTGCATTTATCTAATTGATTGTGAGAGGGAAAAAAAACAGTTTTAGCCTTAAATATTCAAAGCAAATAACACACAGTTCCTTCCAGTACTGATGCTAAAATGAAAGAAATTTTCAATCTTATCTTCTGGGCAATAAGTCTCATAAAAAAAAGCCATTTTTCTCTAATAACATTTACATATTTTACTTTCAGTATAAAAACTCAAATTTCATCCTTTTTGAAAAAATGCAGTTTTATATGTAATTTTTTAAATTGATCCTTAAGCACTAAGAGCATGAAAAAAGTTACTCTTAATATATATCCATTTGCTACAGGGAATAAGTCTTTGTAGGTAAAAAAAAAAATAAATAAAATGAAATGAAATAGAAATAAAGAAACTTCCTGGAATTGGGCATAGCTTCTAAATGTTTTATTGTGTTTGTAATATATTTTAATTCAACACTATTTTGAAAGTCACCAAGGTTTTAGTTTTCCAAAAATTTTAGCTGTTGCCAGAAACTCTATGACAGTTCTTGGAAAATAAGGTGAATGAATTGGAAAGCTCCATTCTATTGCCTGAGAATCAAAAGGTCTAAGATGTTGGTTAAAGGAAAGGATTGAACCATAGTTTCATAAACTGTCTGCTTTTCCCTTCTGCTCCCCATGAGCTGTTAGCCAAAAGGAGAGTATAGACCACTTTCCTGGTGCATTTCCACTTAAAAATATGAAATAAATAAATGATATGTATTTTACAATTATATATTTAATTGTAGTAAATAAATTAGAATCACAATCAAAGATGAAGCAATTCTTCCCAGGATAAGAGAAACACATTGTTAACCACAACTGTGGTAGGCAGAATAATAGCCCTCCAAAGATGTCCATGTCTTGATCCCTGGGACTAGGGAATATGTTCAGTACATGACAAGGAAAGCCAAACTTTTGACTAAAGGTTGCTAATTGCCAGGTAGGAGGATTATTTTGGATTATCTCGGTGGGTTAAATGGAAAAGAACTTGGGTGGTAGTTGTTGGCTTTGAAGATGGAACAGGCTCATCAGTCAAGGAATGTGGGTTACCTCTAACAGCTGGAAAAGTTAAGAAATGGATTCCTCCAAAGAACCTCCCAAATGGAACACATCCTTACCAACACCTTGATTTTAACCTAGTGAGAAGTGAATTGGACTTGTAACCTACAGAACTTAAGATATTTTTTTGTTGTTTTAAGTCACTAAATATGTGGCAATTTGTTATATCAGCAACAGAAGATTAATACAACTCTTATGAGCTCTATTTTACAAGCAGCAAAACAGGGATGTTGTTACAGTCAACTCCTCAAACTGCATGGGCATGGTCTGGGCACCAGAACAAGTGTTCAGCAGTTTGTACAAAGCTGGGTAAAGAATCTCAAACTTATCCTGGTTTATAAAATATAAAACATGTCTCCACAAGCACATTGGTGTTGGAAAGCAAAAGAATATGCTTCACTGTGCACTGTTGGGGAACTGGCAAAACAAAGATTGGTTCCAACCAGAGCTGCTAATGCTGTCATTGAGGCCTGAAAAGCACCTGCTTACACATCATCTGCTTTAGTACCTCTGTCTCTAGTTATTGGGCAATGTTTCAAACAGTACATTTTGTGCCAATCCAAAGCAGATCTATCTGCATTTTCTGTAGATCAAGCTCTAAGATCAGAAGGTCATTGTTGACTAGCAGTAACTCAGAAGTATTTTAATATGTGATTCAAGGAAAAAGATTGATGTTTGGGCTATTGTTTGACATGGAGTAATTCTTACTGATGCAAAGGTAAATGAAGAACCATGTAAAAGAAAAAGTTAAATTCCCCTTTTGCTGTAGCCTATAATTGTGTTCTCTCAGAATACAAATAAACCGAGGAAAGGAGGCTATCAGAGTCAAATATGTTGGAAAACTGCTTAAGTTCAGTCCTGCCAAAGTTGGCATCAGACTGAGCTGTCTCTGGTACTCTTTGCCAACAGCCAAAATGTAAGCCACAGACAGAATAACTTCACATGGAGATCCTGAATCTGTAAAAATTGTTCATTCATAAATTGGCAAGAAGTAGATGGAGGAGACAGATTATATAGAATGAAATTCCAAGATGGGAGTGCATAATTACTGAACTATAATTTTAATGAAAAAATGTACAGATTTGTTACCAAGGTCTATATACAAATACAAAAGAGAAGAAGAAAATGTTGGGTTTATTCATATGCAGTGTATGAATCATTTTCAAACAGGGGTATTAATTTTGATAGTATAAGCCAAAGCATAACATGGTCATTGGATTAATTGGATCCTTACAAAATAGGTCAGATTGTGAAGCTTGCTTCAGCAATTTTTTTTCTCTCCTTTTGCAGTGATGCAAACTAGTGATGCAGGGGTAGACTGAGATAAAATGTCTGAGTGGAGTCTCTGTGAATCTAAATTTTTCCAGGTTCAAAACACTAGGGAAGTGAAAGTGACATTTATGTATTTTATAACTTATTTTCACTGTCTGATTATTTCAGATTGAATGGAGTTATGGAAATATGGGACCTTCTGACACCTCATGACTGATGAACTATAGCTCTGATTTTTATGATGATTGATTTTATTTTTCAATTGTTTTGATTTCTGAAAATTTAAACATCCACTTAGCGTGAGATTGATAATGGTTATTTGTCATGTAGAAAATCTGACTTAGATTTATGGAATTGCTTGACATATTTCAGACCTACTTATACATGTGAATCCCTATTATTTTGTTCATATATGAATTTGAAATAAAACAAGAATATCTGCTATTAGATTAGCATGAGAAAGGCAAGTTCTTATTATTAGTACCACAAATTCTAGTGATAAAAATACTGTAGTTTATTATATTACTCCCAGAAGAATGTGTGTGTGTGTGTGTGTGTGTGTGTGTGTGTTATTCCCCTCCATATAAGCCCCTCTAACAATATCAAATTAATTCAAGAATGACTGCTCTGAGGGGATGAACCACTATCAGCTCCTCAAATAAATTTTTAAACAGTCTTTGTGTGTAATAAAAAAAGAAGAAGAGTTCATTCTTGGCCCCAGCTGGCTAGCAGGCATTTATTATCTATGATACTTACACATGTCATTGTGAGTTCATCAAATCTAAAAGATTTTTCACTTTCACTTGAAATAATCATAGAAATTTTGAGTTGGAACTGACCCAGGACATAACCTTGCCTAACTACCCACCCAAAGTAGAAATTATCAATGTCAGTATCTCTGACAAGTGGTCATTCATTATAGATCTCAGATACTGTAAGTGACAAGAAACTCAGTGTTCTTTGAGTCAGGTCATTTCATTGTTGAATAGATCAGTTTTCTAAAAATATTGTCTTGTAAGTGATCTGCATCTTCTTAATAATATCTATTTGTTCTTTATCCAGTCTCTGTAGCTCTAAGACTAATTTTAGCTGCTCGCATCTTTCTCTCGCCCTTGTCTCAACATTCCATTACTTTTAATTATATCTTTGCTCTTTTGGCATGTTCTCCATGTTGGTCACCATGTTTTGAATACATGCTGATTTTTCATGATATTCTTAAATTTTGACTTGAAAACAGTATTGTTACTATTTTAGTATAGACTTCAGGGTGAGATATTGGCTCTCAGTCTTTTGAAGGCAGTTATTTCATCAAATACTATGTTTTTATTATTATTTAAATAGTTTTCTTTTCTTGGACCTCAAAATAGACTTTTTATTTCATTTTATTCTGTTTGAATTCTATCCAAGCACACAGCTCCCCAACTACCAAAACCCTTTCTCTAACCCTCCATTCACACATTGTGTGCAATAGTTTTTTTCAAGTGTATTTATTTTTTTGAAAGACATACGCACACACACACACACACACACACACACAGAGCAAGGCGGGTAGGGGCAGAGAGAGAGAGAGGGAAAGAGAGAATCCCAAGCAGGCTCTGCGCTGACAGTGCAGGGCTCGATCTCACGAAATGTGAGATCAAGACATGAGCCAAAATCAAGAGTCAGCCACTCAACCAACTGAGCCACCCTGGTGCCCTGCAATTGTTTGTTTGTTTGTTTTTTCTTTTTAACCATGAATCCAATACTTTACATTTCCCTAATGCCAGGGCATATAATTGTATTTATTATTATTTTTTCTTGTAATGTGGTGGTAGTTATTCCTCCAGTGTAGTATAATCTTTTCAAGCCTGGCTTCTGGATCTTCATCCAAGTCATCCATTAAAAAGAAATAAGTTTGATAAGAATGAGACCAAAGATGAGAAGTCTCTTTCCATTAATCATCCTTAATGTGGCATCTCTTTGATATGATATGTAAATCTTCTTGTTAGTTGGATAAAAGTTACCCAAAAAAACCATAAGGTCATTAGAATTTCTAGGCATTTTCTCATTATACATGTTCTGACCTGAGCTTCAACTCCTTTTAATGTGTTTGTTTTACCACTTTATATTGAAGGACAATTTTATGCCCCATTTTATGTCATTAGGGATGATGTACTCTACTATTTATTTATTTATAAAACGTGTTTAATTAAAATTACCCAGATCTCTGAGGAACTATTTCTGCAGTCTGACAATCCCCAGCTTCTACTACCTCAGATTAATAAGTAGGCTATCTGTGAGTACTTACACACAGTTAGAATGTGATATAAGAATAAAGACTTAAAAGAGTGAGCAATAATCATGATGAGACATACTCGGAGCTTTGGAGAGAAGTTACCCGAGTTTATGAATTCAACCAGTTGGATCAATATATGGCACATGCTGAGATTCACAGTGTCTTTTTTCTCTATAACACTTTAAGATATTCTCATTCAAGTATACCCTTCAGAAATCTATTAGCTTACCAAGAACATAAATGGAAAGCACATACCTAAAACAATATGAGCAAAACAGAATCCTAGGTTACAAAGGAAATTTGCTGAGGACATTAATATTATTACTATTATTTATTTCAGGTATCATTTCTGTGGCTGTTTGTTTTAAAGACAAAATATTGTATTAGGAGGGGAAAGTAAGCCTACATTTAATTTAAATCTTGTCCTAATCCATGCATATATCAAAAACTGAAAACGGGATTTAACCTTTAACTATTCCCCTTAAACAGAAAATAATTACAAAACAGAAGCTTGTAAGGAAATTGGAAAGAAATGAGTAGTACACACTTGTTAAATCCCAAAACTAACATTTTAGAGCAGCCTTACATTGGGTAAGATAGGTGTAAATACATCATTATAATAAAATAAGAGAAGACCCAGAACATAAGTCTAGACAGGAGACAGTAGTAAGTACTTAAATAGATTGTATCTCAATATTGGCTTCATGAGGTACAAAATGCCTGACTCAAGGACTGTTCCTTCCCCAAACCTCAAACATCTGAGAAAACAGTGTTTAAAAGCAAGAGTGAGAACCTGAAACCAGAATCTGAGCAACAGGAGAGGATGCTTGTTCCCCTTTAAACAACAACAGAGGGCCTCTGGAAGGAGAGAAAAATGGATTCTGAAATCTGGGGATCCAGCTCCATCTGTGTGAGCTTGGGTTACTCTCCCACTTCCTACTCTCTCCAAGCTATAATTCTCTCCCTATCCCTCTTTTGTTCTTCCTTGTCTTCCTCCTTCCTTTAATCCTCCCTTTTCCTTTTCTTCATCAATATTATCCTAAATTCCTGCTAGGAACTTTTCCAAGTCTTAAAAATATGCAGATGAAGAACTCTAATTTGGGTGAAAATGGGGGCAAATGGGCAATAGGAAGGGATCGTTCATTTATGTAGAATCTACCTTACACACCTCATTTTGCTCCACTGTCACAATAAGACTGGTTCTAACACATGTGGAAACTAGGACTCACAATTTTTAAGTTACCAGAAGCTTGGATGTAACTAAACAAATTATCTTTCAACTCAGAAAATAAAGAAATCAGCAACCTTAATAGTGTGGAGATGTTATTAATGAGTTATAGGAGGAAGACACCCAGTGAAATTTAGGTATGTGTGCTAGGGACAGGGGAAGATGGAGTGGTCACAAAAGGTTTGGTGAAGGTGATGGGAACCTACATTTGAGGAAGTACATTAAATCTATGGATAATATGGGAAATGGAGATCTGGGCACAGCAAGCTGTAATTGCCAAGGCACAGAACCATGAGAAAACATTGGCCATTTGATGAACCGTAATTTATGACATATACCTGCATCACAGGATACATGGCAGGAATGGTAGTCACAGAGCTTGAATAGAATTCAGGAACAAGATGAAGAAAGATCTGGTAAAATATGGTACTAAATTTAAACTTTAACAAAGGCAGTGGTAATCCACATACAGATTTTTAGCAGAGTAATTGCGCAATCAGATTGCACTTCTAAAATTTACTCAGAAATAATGAGGAATGGAGAAAAATAGTTTAGGAGAGAAATGATGATGAGTACTGAAGCATGGTAGTAAATGTTGGCAGCACTTTGAGAGATATTCTGGAGTAACTAATTTTGTGCCCAGCACAGCCCTTTTTAGAGTAATAGACAGACAGATGGCACTTATAAAACCTTGATGCGTGGTGATTAGTCTCTACATTTATATATATATTTTAATGAGTAAGAGGGAAGAGTTGGCATCTGTATATTATAGCAGCACATAGCTTTTAAAATAACATACATTTTCAAAGATTCTACTAGTAATGCAAAGCAGATTAATTTTTCACCTGAATGTATTGCCAATTGCATGTGCACCATACGTCTGCTTATATTCCACGTGCTTCCCACGTGAATCATGGTCTTTGTGCCGCACAGACAAAAAAGTTTCACAAAGTAGATTTTAGTGACATCTAATGTATTTTCTTTACATAGTAACTTTCCGTTACAAATCAGTTCTCTTCAAGATTAATCTCTAATTAAACAAACCTAAAACAAAAAGTAGTTATAATTCATCTACTACGATATGTTTTGCTGTCCTAGGAAAACTAAAAAAAAAAAAAAATTCATCTGTTTAACAACCTTAAAGTATATCCCATGGTCAAACACCACTCTCTATTTCTAATTTGGTTCCATGGAAGTCCTCAGTTATTAAAAGGAACTTTTAATAACTTTGCTTTGTACATTATTCCAAATTTTATCCATAGCTACCTAAAGTTTTTCAGCCCCTGAACTTGATCCTGGTTAAAGTCTGATTGTTATTTTCATATCAATATGCTTCCTCTCATTGCAAAGTGAAGTAGAGATTTGTAGGTGCTTTTGTATAAGAATATATTTCATCCTATTCATTTATTTTTTTTCCCCTTGGTATTAGATTTTCCTAAATGCAAAACATCTTTTTTTTTTTTTTGCATCATTGTATTTATGGATGTTGTTTTCATTCACCTGCCCCATGTTTTTTTGTTTAACGTATTTCACATATGGTTGTAAATCCTGAGTCTGTCCTCTTCTAAGCCCAGTATCCTTTGACCTACCTTCTAAATTTTGTTTTCTCATTTAGTTTTCTAAACAAAACATGCTCAAAACAATCTGTTCTTCCCTTAGTACTTGTATCACTTTATTTCTTTTTTTTTTTTAATATGCACTTTTAATTTTAAGTCCTCGTGTTTTCCTTCAATATTATTGCACTATCTGCCTTTTGCCATTTTGGAATACAGTACACAAAAGTTCCTCTCTGTTGTATTTTTATCTATACTTCAGACCAAGTATGTTCATAATACAGTACATTTTTCTGCCTTTAAAACAAATAGCCAAACCTATAAAATAGGCCCTGTTGTTGTCCTCCATCACCATGGTTATTGCAGCTTTGTATTCTAAGTTTTTTGGGAAAAAAGAAAGACACTAAGAAATACTGAGCCCAGATATAAAGGTCTTGGAGCACAGTGTACACAGATGCTCAATAACTGTGTGTTTCCGGAGTTACACATGTAGAAAGGCAGGGGCTGGGAAGAATTGTGACTGAAATCTGTAAAGCATGAGCAGTGTGAACTGACAAAAATTCAGCCTTTCCTTCTTTCTTGTTCTGCCAACGGATAAACTTACTGAGACAGAAAAATAACCATGTACTTCATTATGGTAATCAATAAGAATTTTTGTTGAAAATGTATTGTGTGCAGAGCGCTGCTCTAGATCCTTGGGGATATAAAGAGTTATAAAACACAGATCCTGCTGTTAAGTGTCTTTAATTTAGATGAAGAGTTAATATTTATATGATATATAAAACATATTTTTTGGATCCAGAAAAGAAGGCAAGGGAATATTTCACTTATTATAAAAACCAGACTGATGGGAAGTTAAACTTTCTGATGAGTTCACATGATGTTTCCACTTTTCTTTGCTCTGTGCAGCTTTCTAGTCTTCTTTAGGGAAAAACTTCAGGCTTAGCTATACCCAGACTTGGCTGTAATGTAGGGGAGGGGAATTCTCTTAAACATACACACATGCGCATGCATGTGCATACTTACGAGTACAGCTATGATATCTTTAGGTAAACTTATATGAATTCATTTTCTCTGATCAGCTGAGCAGTTCAATGGAGATAAATAAATCATACTTCTATGGATAGAATAAGCAGCATTAGTATATTTCTAATTTATATGGGCATAGCATAAGTTGAGATTGCCCATCTCTATATAGATATTGTAGAATAAACAAATGAAAATAAAATCAAAGTTACATCTTCATAATACTTTCGTAAAAATTATTTTAAAAGGGTTTAATATAAAAATGAAACTATAAAATGTATTAAAATGTTGGGAAATGTTTAGAAGAGAGCATTGCTAAGTATGCAAAACGTTCTACTTGATAAATATATGTAATAACTTTTTTTTTGCTTTTCACATTAAAGTATTTACAAACAAATAAAGTGAACATGTCCTAGTATTCAATGAAAGAATTAGGAACTCATCTCTGTAGTAAGATCTTAGCGTTTGTCTTTTTTTCTCTCTAGTTCGCTATTTCACTACATCTATAATTTACCTATCCATATATCTGTAGGGAAAGACATGTCTTTTTTTTTAAGTTTATTTATTTATTTATTTATTTATTTATTTTGAGAGACAGAGACAGAGAGAGTGCGAGCGGGGGAGGGGCAGAGAGAGAGAGAGAGAGAGAGAGAAACCAAGGAGGTTCCACACCACTGTCAGCACTGAACCAGACGCCAGGGCTGGACCTCATGAACCTTGAGATCATGACCTGAGCAGAAATCAAAAGTCAGATGCTTAATTGACTGAGCCACCCAGGTGCTCCAAAAATGTCTTTAGGGTAATCTGGTGAAGTATAACTTGGTGCAGTTTTTATTTTTTCTCTATTTTTTCCTTTGTTTTCTAAATTTTTTTGCAAAAACTAGATACTGGTATCTTTACAATAACCAGAAAGAGTGGCAGTTTTATGCATAAATTTCCATAGTCTTCTAGAAAACTAATTGTGTCAAACTATTTTAAGAAATTTAAAATGACGTAATCCTCTAGAGGCTTTTATTTATTTGCGTGACTCTGTCCTAAGGAATCAGTCAGACATAATCAAAGATTATTCACACAAATAGATTAATATCAGAATTACTGGGAAGCATTTGGAAAGAATCTAATTGCAAACAATCATAAAATGCTTAAATATTGTTTGAAATAATCATGAGACGGCATATTCTGCAACCTGTTAAATATTTAATGATCTGTTCACAATATAAGATGAAAATAAATAAATACAACTACTACATACAATGTAATATCAATATTGGCTCCTACACAGACACACATTCAGGCCCACATAGCATTTATACATTCAAAGCATAGCACCAAAAGGAAATACATTAATATAGGAGTACTTCCAATACGATTTTTTGTTCTTTATGCTTTTTTATATTTTAAAATATTCCGCAATGGAATCCTATTGATATTTATAACCAGTTAAAAGGATAAATGGTACAGAACTTTAAGGTAGGTGTCAATGTTTTTATTAGGTTTTGTGGGAATGGATATAAGAAAAGGTGTGGGTGTTTTCTTGATGGTCCAGACATGTAATTATGAAAGCAAGACAGAAGAAATAAGAAAATGGAAATATGTAGTTAGCTCCCTGTGGGTGTGTGAATTTTTAACTACTAGAAAATACACACTAAGCAGGTTTTTGTGGTTGGAAGATAGATTCATAATTTAAGAATGAGGATGTTGGAAGCTACTCAGAAGTCATTTGACTTCCAGCAGAACTAGATGAACACTGGTATTGTATTGTCTTGTGGCTGAAAGAATAGCCTGGAGGAAGTTATCCTGAGTAATTTCCATGTGCTCTGTTTATGTTGTGGCCTGCCAGAGCGTTTTCTGTAAGTACTGTCATGAGTCTGGAGTGCCAGCAGGCACTGATGCATGTTCCAAGATGCTAGATTCACAGATTAGACACACAGCATACATATCAAATTCTGATGAGCATCTCACTAATGATGCTTTCAACATTATGTAAGTACCAAGAGGTTCAAGGAAAGAAGAAAAGAAGCCCTGCTTATTTCCCTAAATACAAGAAGAATTTATGCTGCTGTGTTCTTAAATAATTCCAGGTTTTATAGTGTAATTTTGAGATTTAGCAAAAATAAGTGGACAGAAAAAGACAGGAAGCAAGGATCAGTAGATTCTTTCCACTTGTCCCAAGTAACAAAACAGATTCAATCTGGCTCTAATAGAATCGTATATTTGAGTGAAAAATTACCATGAATTTCAAATAGTCCTTGATTAAAAATCCTCAGGTAAAATCCAGTTTTCTGATTTCTACTTGTGTGACATTGTTATTTAACCCCTCAACTGCAGTTCCCTTTTCTATGAAAGAAGAGTAATCAAATCTACTTTATAAGGCTGGTATGGACTAAAAATGAGATTGTTATGTTGGAAGTGCAGTGCAAAACATTAAATACATATAGCACTGTTGGTTCTCCATCACCCTTTCTTTTTTAATTAACATCTGTTGTCAGTAATATAATGGAACTTCATATCAGATGTCTATGTGTTCAATTCCTAGAATAGTCACTTATTAACTGGGTTAATACCTGGGTTTCAATGTTTTCATCTATAAAATGGAATAATATTATCTATGTAAACCATAAGATGACTGAAAGTACTGAATAGAATATGGTGACATTTTACACACTATCATTTATTTGCATGTAATTATCACAACTTCCTAAAAAGCCTGTATTATCAGAGAAAGTAGGTAAATTTCACAGGATCACAAAAGTGATAAGAAGTAAATGGCAGTACTTAACACCAAGTCTTTTTAACATCAAAGACTTTCTGATTTTTTTAATACTGCTGCCTTATGATCCTGGTGCCTAGAAGCCACCCCAACTTATGCTTCGAGGTGGCTTCATTGTATTGGATAAGTTTCTCTGGATTTCTGTGTCATCATCTGTAACATAAGAAGCTGTATTAAATCCATTCTTTGCAATCTGGATTCTTTTGAGGCTATGGGTTCCTCCAATCTTATCAGAAGCAACTTTATGGGAAATTGAAACAAACCAGAAGGTTCCATCTCACCAGCTCCTTCAGAAAGAACAACTTTTCTATTATCTCTTTTATTTTCTTATTTGTATGCTATGATTTCATTTGTAAAAATACTGCATCGTTAAAGGCAAGCTTGAGACTGCCAGATTAGATATTCTCTATTTATTCTATAATGTCTAACTCTAATTAAATATATTAAAGGGCCATCGATTAGTCAGAAGTTCAGAATAAATAAAAGATAAGTAAGCAAATGAATATTTAACTGTAGAAATGTTTACCTAGAAGATATGCTGAATAAGAATATAAAGATGGAGCAAATTTGGGGACAGTTGCTTGTGCTGCTATTTCTAATAAAAATTAAGTACTTGGATCAAAAAAGCAAAAAAAGAAGATTAATTAAACTATTTGAACATGTCTAACAGAGTAGTAGACAGCTTAATAAGTATATTAATAAATATAATAGCAACAACAAAAAAAAAAAGACTTGGAATCAACCAATTAAAAAGCAGATGTCCAGGAGCACCTACAAACCAAGCAAAGTGCGATAAAGCATGAAGAAGCATAATCAAATATTCATCAAAGTCACTGATAAAACCTGTCCTGATCATTCATGGACAGATGATAGATGCAACCAGAGAAACAAGAAGGCATCTCTAGGGACCTTGAAGTTCACAGCTAGAATTTGAAGGCTGTAAACAAAGATATGAAAATTTCATCCCATCTTCTGATTGATTCACTCATTCATTCAGTGGTACACTCAACACACACTTATTAAAAATGATATAGTAAATGAGTAACTGGTGGAAAAGTTATTGAATAGTCAAATTAGCTTTCTATGACTATTATTTATAATATCAGATTAATACACTCTCAGGAAAAGGACAGAATTCATCTAAAATAGATGAAAGGTAACATTTGAGGAAAGATTCAATAATGCAATGAGAGAAATTTAAAATAACGTGTGTGTGTGTGTGTGTGTGTGTAGGGGAGTGCCTGGTAAATGAATAAAACCATATGCTATGGGGAATAACCTGTTATTGTCTAATCCTGTCCATCTCCCTTACTGCTACCTGAGACATATTCTCTACCTTGGTGTTCTAACTGGTCTCTATGCTTCTCTTTGACCCCTGACTATTCCTTGCCAACAAAGAAACAAAAATGGGCCTTTTAAAACCAAAAAGATTATATCTTGGCCCTACAGTAAGCCTCCTAAGGTATACTATCCTACAGAGATGCTCTACCTCTATGCCCTGCTCTCTTCAATCTCCTTTTTTGCCACTGCCCTCTGTCCATAAATACTGACCCATGGACTTTGGTCTATTTCTCAAATATCTCAAGTCAATCCAGTCTTAAGGCTTTTCTACCACTTATTCCAGCTGAGCTGAACTCTTCTTCCTGTCATCTTTCTAAAGGAGAGTTCATCCTATGGAGAACTCATTCTAACCTAAGCTTACATGTGATTTTCTCAGAATGTTTTGCTGGCCATCAGATCTGAACTAGACACTTTCTGTGTCACTTAGACACTTTCTGTGTCATCACTCTAACTTTCTGCAGGACCTGTGAGATTATAGTTTGTATCTTACTGAGTCACTATATTCACTAGGTCTAGCTGTTGCCTGGTAAATGCTTAATATCTATCTATCTATTGAGATGTGTAAATAAATGTGTATATATTACAAAAAAGCCAATTGTCAAGGTTATTTCCAGTCCAAAATAATTGAAGAGTGTCAGAAACAATATCAATGGCTTAAGATTATTATTATAGGTGCTTGAAATATGTAAAGTAAACAATGTTTATCTAAAATTTTCACCTAAACAGGGGAACCTAGGTGGCTCAGTTAGTTAAGTATCCTACTCTCGATCTCGGCCCAGGTCATGATCTTATGAGTTCGTGAGTTCGAGCCCCGCATCAGGATCTGTGCTGAGAGTGAGGAGACTGTTTGCAATTCTGTCTCCCTCGCTCTCTGCCCCTCCCCCGCTCACGTTCACACTCTGAAAAATAAATAAACATTAAAAAAATAAAAATGAATAAAATTTTCACCTAAACAATGTTTTCTCACAATTGTTACCAAGACTTGGTGACATGCTTTTGTCTAAGAAACATCAGTCAAAGAACATTTCATATTAGAAAAAGATCTAATACAGAGGCAAGGAAAGGAGGATAAAATGGTCTGTATACTTGTATACATTTAATCATAAATGCTTTTCATTTAATCATAAAAGCAACTCTGGAATATTATAAAATATGTTTATCCCTGGGGCACCTGGGTGGATCAGTCAGTTAAGTGTCCGACTTTGGCTCAGGTCATGATCTTGCAGTTCATGAGTTCGAGCCCTACGTAAGGCTCTGCGTTGACAGCTCAGAGCCTGGAGCCTGCATCAGATTCTCTGTCTCCCTCTCTCTCTGCCCCTCCCCCATTCACACTCTGTCTCTCTCTTTCTGTCTCTCAAAAATACATAAACATTAAAAATTTTTAAAAATATATTTTTTATCCCTGTTTATCAAATACTAGAACTGAGACCCAAAGAAACCAAGGGGCAAGCTTGATGACATAGAGCTAATGATGGAGGTATTACTTAATTCATGTTCATCTAATTTAAAATGACATTCTATCAAATGCCAGATTAGAAACATCCTTGAAAATGCATTTTTAAAGCAACAAACCACTTCCTTAAAATCAAGATCTTATATGGAAGCCTAATATGTAAAACAAACCAAAACAAAAGGGAAAAACTCTTCTATTTGTATAGATTCTACTCAGAGCTGAATTTCCTTTCCAGAGCAGCTCACATGTTTCCTTTATTTTCATATGTTCAAGCAGATTTAGTCAAATCTAAAAGGCTTAGATATCAGTCTGTCTTCTAAAAGTCACTCCATCTGCACAGTCTCTATATGTCTGTTGATTTCATTGACTTCTCTGAAATTTATTTAGAGGAAGAAAATAGAGACAAGGATATTGTTGAGAGGAGGAGATTTGTTTTAATTTGTTGTTTTTTTAGAATTTTAAAAATTTTTAAGAGGATACTTATTTTAAGGCTGTATTTGTTCAGTTTTACTTGGACTACATGTTCACTTAGGGTACTTTTAAGTAGGCTGATGGAGGGGGTGCTACATGACTACTGATTAATTTTGTAGTTAATTTCCAGTTTACATTATAAATTTAAAGTTATTACAACCTCCAGATACTGATCAGAGAGAAAAATAGATACATACATACATACATACATACACACATGTACTGATAATCCATTCTTCTTGTTTCAATTTATATTCCCCAATCATAACTGTAATTTTTATTTTTTTGGAATTCCCAGTTACTGACCCAAAAAGAAAATTTGAGAATGAGAAACATCTACCTATTGAATCAACCAAGAAGATTGCTGGCTGCACAGTTGTTCCTGGCATGGACAGCTTAAATGCAATGCACAAAATTAGGGTACGGTTGCCTGTTTTATGCCCTTACTGGGGAAATTAAGATATTGGATCCCAGCAAGGGTCTGCATGGTTGTACTGGTGGTAAAATGATGGCTCATATGGAGGGTCACGTGCCAGGCTGAGCTGAATATTTTGCCTATCCACAGTTGTGCTCCTCCCTACTGCAGACCTTCCAGGCCTCATCATTCCCATGTCATTTGCTAGCCATGTCATATGAAGCTCTATTTTAGAACTGTCTCAGGAATCCACTATGTCACAGGCAGAAATCTCAAAGACGTTCATTTTCTTTGCCTGTACCCAGGGTTTATATTTTCTCAACTAAACCCTCCAATTCCCCCCCCCAAATTATTTGATCGTAGTCCTTTCCCCAACAAGAAGCTACCTGGATAGCTTTCTAATAACAGTACAAGCATCTAGGAAGCTAACACCTGTTTCTTATATATTAAAGATAACTTACCTCTCAATTGTGATCAAGGGGAAATTTCTGGCTTCTCTCTCACATAAATATTGGGAAAAACATACTTTCTGGAGGGTTACCTCACTGCCCTATTCTTTTAATAAATTTTTTGTAGTACCTCTGAGATTAATTCTACTCTGAATCCCACCTCATCCCTTAATTCCTTCCTTGGTTGCTGGACAGTATTGCTGTTGTTCATCTATAGCCTCATGGTTCTGCTTCAAGGATAAGTCACCAAAGTGCTCACCCCACATACAGAACAACATTTAAATAATTGTCCATTCAATTTTCTCCTAGGCACTTCAGAAGACATGGGAGTGAGATTCATACCTGGCAATTTTTTCTTCCCTACACTTGGCAAGACTATAAATTGGTGTCGTTAATCCTTACATTTGGACATTTTCTTCATTTATTTCCAATTATAAATCATAAAAACAGTGATTATCCTTGTACCCTAGTCTTTTTTCTTTTCCTTATATTATACTATACTAATTTATTTTTAAATATTTTATTACACTATTTTTATATTTTATTATACTATACTATTTTACCTTTACTTTTTTTGTCTAATTTCTATCTCGTGCACTGTATTGGAAAGTCACTGAGAGAAGGAACTGTTTATACATCAATCATTGTACACTGATATCCCAAACACCTTGAACATTTTGTAGCCCATAGAATCTCCTCAGAGATAAAATCACACAGGTTAATCACACTTTTATCTTAAAAAGTAGTTAATTTTTCATTTGGAGAATATCATACTAACTTATGAACTTCTGGTGTTAAATTACAGGGCATTCAAAGAGTATATTCAACACTATAAAATCATTTCAAAAGTCAATTGACCAGAAATAGATTTCCTTTTAACACTGAGTTTTGCTTCAATGTTTTTCAGTAGAGTCCTCTTTTCAAACTATTACAGGATGCAAAACAAGATACCTATTTAAAAAATTATATGCTGTATTTTTCTTGTTCTAATATAAATCTTAGGTAATTATTACATAGTATCTGTACCACAATCTTTACAACAAAATATCAGTACTAGAAAGAAGTATAAGTATAGAGTCAAATTGTCTGAAAGAAGTTTCTTCTCAGAATATATTAAATTGTTCTCAAGGTAGCTTTCAGCCTGTGATTCACTATTTAGTTCTAGTCAGGATTATTGAACCATTTGGTCAATGAATCCAGTATGTAGGCAGAGAAATATAGATCAGTCTTTTGCCAAAGTTCTTTGACTATGAATCAGTTTAAGTATTCTAGTAGTTTGAGATGATGCCAGAAGGTTGTGAAATCTAACATACTAGGATTAAAAATGTGATCAAATATGACTTTGTACATAAATTACCTGCTGAAATTATAAACATATGGTCGTATGATTTTATTAGGTAAGCAAAAAACAAATAAGAGAATTACATCTTATCACGTTAAATTGCGTGTGTGTGTGTATGTGTGTATATAAACCACCATATAAATGTAACAAATTTATAATAATGCCTAATTACCTAATAAAAAACATGATAACATTAACTGGATCGAAAGTTTGCAAACATTTTTTGTAAAGAGCCACACAATCACCATATTAGCTTTTTTGAGCTATACAAGTCTCTGTCCTAACTATTCAACTCTGCCATTGCACATAAAGGTTAGAAGAATTTTACAGGTATATGCTATATTTTACCTTCACGATAACTTAAACTTTAGCTAGAATCTGTAGTTACTATGTAGAGATTTGCTGCTGCTTCCTTCCTTCCCTCCTTTCTTTGCATTTATTTTCCTTTACTTTTATTAATGTGTTACAGAATGAAATTCTTTTCCAAACATAGATCAGGAAATTCTTTTTGAGATGGATCAGGATGGTAGTACATCTTGTATATAATCACAGTTTTTTATTTGTTTTTACGTTCAGTGGCTGTATTCTCCAGGTAATTGTTTGAGTTCTTCATTTGCCATTGCTGCCATAACGTAGTTCTTAATTTATTGGTCAGGGTATCAAGCTAGTGGAAATGATTAGTCCTGGTATACAAAGGTAATGCTCTTCTTCAAAAATGTGATATTAAAAAAATGTTAAAAATTCGGTTAGTAAAGACAGCAATCTCTTACAACCACTAAATAACTATCAGCCTTATTCATTTTCTACTTCCTGTGTGTTCCTAGAGGTCTGGAAATTTTACTTCCATTCTGGCCTGACAAACGATATTGGAATGTAGTCTTAAGCAATTTCAAACTGATTGAACCTGTTCGAGATTTGGTGCTATCTTAAGTCGTTTCCTGACATGGGATTTAGCAGTAACAGAAGAACAACAAAACAAAGCAAAGCAAAACAAAACCAAAAACCTTTAGGTGAGTCCTCTTCATTTACCGTTCAGTAAATAAAACTAACTAGGTTAGTGTTGGGAAACAGTCAGAATACAGGAAATCTTCAGAGACAGGAGGACAGAAAGAAAAGAAACAAAACAAAACAACTCCATAATAGTACTTTAGTCTTTCTTCATGACAAAATACCATAACATCATATTAGTATATAGATATACATATAGATATAGATAGCATAATATATATATAGCATATATATACCATTATATATATGTAGCATTATATATATATAGCATATATAAATATAAATACACACACACACACACACACACACACACACCTTCTCTCTTTAGAAAGTAAAAATAAGGGGCTTCTAGAATCACTTCTTGGAAACTCACTTTCCCCAGAGTGCTTTGATGTTCTTTTGAATCATTGATACTTTTAATTCCAATAATTATTCAAGCTGGAAAACTTCAAATCAGTTCTTCTTTAAATTCTGTCCCTCCTCTCCCAACCAGTGATTCATGAAGCTCTCTCAATGGTAGCCCTTATTTGCATCGATCAAAACCTTTCTTCTTATTCATTCTAACATTCAGGCCCTCATTATTTCTGTTCTGAACCACTGAAATAGTGTCTAAATTCTGTCTTCTAACTCTGGTTTACCCTCGTTTCACACCAAACTTCACACACATCTCCAAGGTCATTTTGCTACAATACAGATCCCAACAAGTTAAGCCTTTGCTTTGATATTACGATGTCTCCCAACTTCTTTAGACAAAAGTCCAAACTGTAGTCACCATTATATTATTTTATGTTGCCAAGGTTTTTGCAGTTTATTTCATGGGTCTACACTGACAAGTTCCAAAATCTTGCTACACTGACAAGTATCTTGAATCTCTCAATATCTCTTCCAGGGAAATAACTACTTGCCATAAGTGAAGCAGTATAAAAGTTACCTTTTGTCTAAAATTGTACAAGGCATCATGAGTTCAGCACTTCCCACTTCTATATGTGTAAATAAATACAATGCAACATAGTAGCCTCTCAAAAAAGTTATTGTATTAGGTCATCAAGGAAAAGGATAATATTTCATTCATGCCACAATGCCCTAGGCAGTTCCCTAATTGCATTAAAGGATTTGGGGTGTGACTATGCCTGTAGAAAATGCACTCTCCATCAGAAACAACTAAAAATTTATTCAATCCAAGTGCTATAGAAAAAAATTCAGGAGCTGAAAAGTAGCACTATGGATACCAATGCTGATATCAGACAGTCCAAAGTTCTATACCTGAATCTATCTCCAATTTAAAAAAAAAAAAAATTTACATTTACTTATTTTTTGAGAGACATAGAGAGACAGAGCACATGTTGGGGAGAGGCAGAGAGAGAAGGAGACACAGAATCCAAACCAGGCTCCAGGCTCCGAGCTGTCACCCAGAGCCCGATGCAGGGCTCGAACTCACAGACCGTGAGATCATGACCTGAGCTGAAGTCGGATGCTTAACTGACTGAGCCACCCAGGCGCCCCTATCTCTAACTTTGTGATAGCAGTCCAGCTACCCAAATTAGGTATCATTTCCTAATCTGTAAAATGTTAGTACCTACAGATTATACTTTCAGATATATTCGTTAAAGTTCAATGAGTAATAGCAATTGTTATTATTAACTGAATTTCAAAAATCTCTCATTTATAGCCATTTGAGTACCCCTTCACTGAAATTTCTATTGAGGGCCACCTTAGGAGGAGTTCATCAGTAACACTGTGTTAGTAACTTTATTTTATATTTAGAAGTTTATAAATACCAACTAGATTTAGAACCTGGATCTAAATTTCTCTCCTCTTTCAACTGCTTATATCTGAAGATAGGGATTTTTTAACAAAGGGTATAAACATTTGAATTTCTTTTCATATAGAAGAGTCATCTTTTAAACTCTCCAATTTTGGATTTAGATCATATAGATCCTTCTATATGGAGGATAGAAGGATCCTATATAGGATTGTTTTGAGTAGTTCTTTATGTTCCAGGTATGTTCTCATACATAATAAACCTAAAAGAAGAATTTTGCCTTATACACATATAAACAGTCTCCTAATTAATGGAAGGAAAAAGGAATGCCAATTAAGGTTCTAATAAAAATTTCCTGGTATACATATATATTTCCTAGTATATTTAAAAGAGGTTGAATCTATTTTTTAACATTTTGTTGGATGCCATATTTTTATTATTACCTAATTATTTTTGTATAAAGATGGTATTTTAAGGATAGTTTCATGATTGCTGTCATTTATGATTGTGACTATGAATAATTGTTCAAATCTGCCATGCTTTGGTAAATTTCACCACTACAGAGAGTATTTAGCATAACAGTTATAAAGTAGGATAGTGTGTCTCTTAATTCAACATGTGCCTTGTTTCTATATGTCTTTAATTTCTTTCCTAAAATATTTATTGTGGTTTCATATGAAACCAGTCTATTACCAAGAAAAGTCTAAAGTTTTTATATGAATAAAATTATCCTTTTTAGTCTACAAATAAAAAATTACATGAATGGAGAAAGAACAATGTTTCTGGATAATTAGAAAAAAAATCTTAAAAAGCAGCTAAACACAATGTTACTAATTCTCTACTAATGCCTCTTCCTTCCTTAAGGTATAACATAAATTCTTGTTTAATAAAAAGTATACGTTTAGTGTGCATTGCCTTCTAGTTTATGTTATCTGAAAACTCCACATGGTTTTCACCGATAACTAATCAGTGGGTTAATCTAAATGCTTAAACAGAATATGAATTGTGATTCAAGCATTGTACTAGGTTCCATTTGTCAACATTTTATTCTCTAATAGGCTACCACAACATTTAAGTTTTCATCATTAGTAATCAAAATTTCATTTCTTTTAATATTTATACTTAGATATATGGGGCACCTGGGTGTCTCAGTCCTTAAGCGTCCAACTTTGGCTCAGGTCATGATCTCGAGGTTTGTGAGTTCAAGCCCCGCGTCGGGCTCTGTGCTGACAGCTCAGAGCCTGGAGCCTGCTTCGGATTCTGTGTCCCCCTCTCTCTCTGCCCCTCCCCTGCTCATGCTCTGTCGCTCTCTGTCTCAAAAATAAATAAAACATTTAAAAAATTAACATTTATACCTAGGTATAAGCCAGAGGAAAAAATCCACCTACATATTGTTTTATCAGAGACTTGTCATATGATGTAAATAAGACTAGAGGGATACTGAAAAGAATGCTGATAGCTTTAAATCTGACAGAAGCTAAATCTATTTACTTTTGCTTCAATTTTTGAAGTATAATTATCTAATAAAATTACATAATTCACATTACAAAGTTTGCCTTGTGAAATTTGCAGTTACTTACTTTGAATTACATCCTTATGTATCAATGATCTATCATTGTAATGCTTAACTAAATTTTGTAAAAGCTTATAATAGTAGTTCAATGAACTGAGAACAATATTTTATAACATTGTAAGCATACCAGATAGGGAATATCATTGATATATTTAAATTGGTGATAACTTTAACTTTTCATGCAATTCAAGAAATTGAATTTTCACAATCTTTTTAAAAGTTAAACAGCTGAACAAGCTAACAAACATAAAAGATGTCTTTTAAAAAGAGGTTTCATGTCTGCAGTCTATTAAAAAAATAAATGATCTTTACTTCAATATAGATTAATTGTGTTACCCCTAGGCCAAATGATATTTCTCTCAAGGACAAGATATTAGTTAGGGAGTCCAAGGTTCATTTTGTTAGCTAAATGAAAATAAATTGGTAACAACTTAGAGTTAGCATCTAAGAACTTACAGAGAATCACTGTAACTTGAAAGGGAGATTAAACATTCTATAAAGACAGATATCTCTCTCCAAAATGCAAACCTGTCATTATTTCTGCCAATCATATCTGTAAATTATTAGACACATAGACACACACAGACACACACAAATTCAATGTTCAGCCAGCATGTTCCAGTGTAATATAAGGCCTTATTACTACTGATTTGTTTTGTTAATTTGTTTACTCTATGCTTATGCCTTTCTAGTCACTGAATTATTTTGATTATCAACCCTGCTTATATATATATATACACATATATACATATGTGTATGTATCTGAATGAAAGAGATCACACACTACGAAAAATCTCTCTGAAACATGTAATTAATACTAAATGAGAACAGAGACTAAAACTCTTCCAAAAGTGATGTCTATTAGAATGCAATTCTATGTAAAATAAAATAATATAAATGTAATAAACTTGCTCCTAAACAGGCTTAAAGAACATTTTGGATAAATACAAGATTATGTGGGGTAGAGAGAAGAGTCTGGAGAATAGGGTGTATACAGAAGACTTGAAGAGTCATTGCCATTTGGTGAGTGTAAAAAGAAATACTTGGAAGTAACACTAAAGATCTTTGAATCAACTGAAGAGAAAAAGCTCTCCCTGAGAGTCAATGAGAATCATTGGCAATAACTGAACAGAGAATAGGTGAACAGAGAATAATGGGATCATTAGTGATTGAGGAAGATTTACATCACCCACACACATAAAGGGTTCAAGAAGAATTTAGAAAAGCAGGCTACATTGTTCTCATTCAGCTTCAGTGTTTATGAAGACAAAATATCAGTAAATTGAGTTCAAATCTGCTCTCCAATTCCACAGGTAAGAGTCAGAGAAACATTTTTCACTCTTCAACGCAAATATTCTCTTTTCTGACAGCATGACATTACTAATTTTTTTACATATGTGTATGAAGAAGGTTGGAATAGTAGATTCTGAAAGTAATTAATAGAATTTAACTTACCATGAATCTTTATCTTACTCTCCATGAGAAGAGTTGGATAGATATACACATACACAAAAAAAAGTTGAGCTAGATTAGTTCTTCTATTCAAAGCTAAGGAATAGGAATCGGGCCATAGTTGAATATAGACCTAATTTTGCTACTAAGGTCAAAGTTAATAAATGCTTATAGCTCTGGGTATAAAAGGAAAGTCTAGAGAATCAAGCAGAGTTGACATATCAAAGCTCAACAATGGGTCAAAAGTGTTGGCAGTTAGGCTGAATAAATAAGTAACGAAGGGGAAATGGCCAGCAGCTTATGGAAGTAAGGAGCCAGAATCAAGTGAAGAACAAGGTGTTTGTTTTGTTTTGTTTTGTTTTGTTTTGTTTTCTAGCACCAGCATCCAGATACAACAAACCCAATCTATGTTGACATAACCTGAGCTAAATAGCTTTTGGTACTTTGAGATCTCACATTGTGGAGCCCTGAAAATAAGATGAAAATGCTGTAGGTTTTGAATTCAGTGAATGAAATACATCAAGAGAAAAATAAATACCACAAAATATGCTAAGAAATTCCAGATTGTTCTCCCCAAAGAAAGCACGTGATATGAAAATAAGTTCTCTTCTGAAGCAAAAGAAAAGTCAAACAAAGGGAAATGTTGCTAATTATCTTTATCTGGGAATTTCATCAAAGACTTAGCATTTTGGGGTTTGTGGTTAACATGATTCATTGCTTATGTCCATGCTTTGCCTAGATTTTCTTCAGTTGCCCTCTAATTAGTGCTTAAGAAATTATGGTCAGCAATTTTAATGGTTTTGAACCCAAGGAAGAGGAAAAATCTTTTTAAAAATACCAGTTGTTCAATCATATCTTTTGGTAATATAAGAAACAACATGGCAAGAGAAGTTTGATTGTAAAGTGTCCACGTCCACTCACAGCCCCACTGTCTTCTTCTGTGTGTGCTCTAGTGACCTGTATCTAACTGGTATTGATGGAGTCTGGAAAAGCTAGCTACTCCTAGCACAGTGTTCTTTAACTATGTACTTCTTTCCCATAATTCTAAGAGCTCTTGAAATTTGATTTTCAATCTGTTTTAATTTCTTTAAATCTCTCAAATAGAATTTATTATTGAGGGTTCCATGGGGTCCTCATTGATAATGAGTAATTATAAAGCATTATCAGGTTAATGATGTTGTAAACTGTGATTCAGATCTCCAATGCAAAGAAAATAGCTTCAATACATTAAAAAAAAAAAAAGGCACTTTGAGAGCTGTGGGCTTTGGTGCAGACACAGCCAAGTCCAAGGACCACACCATGCACAATCAGTCACGAAAATGGCACAGAAATGGCATCAAGAAACCAAGTCGCAAAGATATGAATCTTTTGGGATCTTAACTTAGACCCGCAGTTCCTGAGGAATAGGTACTTTGCCTAGAAGCACAACAAAAAGGGCCATAAGAAGATGCAGGCCAACAACGCCAAGGCCATTAGTGCACATGCTGAGGCTACAATGTCCTCATCAAGCCCAAGGAGGTCAAGCCCAAGATCCCAAAGGGCAGTAGCCTCAAGCTCAATTGACTTGCCCACATTGCTTACTCTCAGCTGAGGAAACACGCTCATGCCCACATTGCCAAGGGTCTCAGTTTCTGCCAGCCAAAATCCAAGACCAAGGCAAACAAAGGCCCAGGCTGCAGCTGTGACTCTGGCTCCAGCTCCTGCTGTGGCTCAGTCTTCCAAAGGTGCCCAGTCCCCAAGAAAGGCTCCAGTGTAGAGGTTTCTGTTTGCCAATGTGAGGATGGAAGGACTGGTGTGACACCTGGGCTTCTGTCAGCATGGGGCTGGTGTCCTGTGCTCTTTGTACAAATAATTTTTTTTTAGAATTTCTAACAATTTTGCTAGTTCCTTATTTGAAGGAAATTTACATATTTAAACAAATCTGCCTGTGGGTAAAATTTTACCTCTGAGTTGTTTGGAAGAATAATTAACTGTGTAAGTTTTGCAGTGAACTTAGAGCAAATATGAAGTGCCACCTAAAAAAACTGACTGATAAAGAATAATCAAAGCACAAGTTCAACCTGAGAAAAACAAAAAAAATCTACTTATATAATGTTCAGAAACAGTCTTGAGCATAGATGAGAAATATTTACCCATGCACAGCATTTTCTATAAAGACTGAGAAATATTAATAGTAATTCTATAATTCTATAGCTCTGTGATTGCCAATCTAAAAAACAAATGAGAAAGTCTTATGTATGAATTAGGAAAGTATCTGAGCTATAGAAAGAAATTGTAAAAAAGCTTTTCACTTAAAAGAGTCTCATAAAAATTAAATAAAAGATAATTGCCTCTTTTGCATGGAATTTTAAAAGATCAATGTAGAAACAACCAAGGCAACCAAAGGCTCAGAAAAGTCTCTTTTTATTTTACTCTTCTCCCCCTATTTCACCCACCCCCCACCCCACTTTCTTCTGTAAGCCTCCAATTTGTTCTTGCTATTTATGAGTCTGTTTGTTTTTTTGCTCATTTGTTTGGCTTTTTTAGATTCCACGTATAAGTGAAATCATATAGAATTTGTCTTTGTCTGTTATTTTATCTAGCATAATATCCCCCAGATCCATCCATATTGTTGCAAATGACAGGATTTCATTATATTTTATGGCTGAGTAATATTCCATTAGTTATCTGTCTATATATCTATCTATCATCTATCTATCTATCTCACATCTTCTTTATCCATTCATCTACTGATAGACATTTGAGCTGTTTCCATATTTTAGCTGTAGTAAAGAATGCTACAATAAATATAGGGGTATATATATCCTTTCAAATCCATTTTTTTGGATAAATACCCAGCAATGAAATAACTGGATAGTGTGGTATTTCTATTTTTAATCTTTTAAAAAACCTATGTTTTCCATAGTGACTATGTTTTCCATAGCGCCAATTTACATTCCCACCAACAGTGCACAAAGTTTCCTTTTTCTCCACATTATCACAAACACTTGTCATTTCTTGTCTTTTTCATACTCGTCATTCTGATTGGTGTAAAGTGATATCTTAGTGGTAAATCACCTTCTTTTCCAGTCATAAGTCAGCTGTATACACCTATGTTCCATTCCATTAGAAAGTAGTAGTTAAATCAACTGCACATTAGAAAATCCTAGATTTTTTTAAAAGTTTATTTTTTTTTATTTGGAGGGAGAGAGAGAAAACACAAGGCAGAGAGAGGTAGAGAGAGAGTGGGAGAGAGAGAATCCTAAGCAGGCTCTGCACTGTCAGTGTACAGCCTGATGCAAAGGCCCAAACTCATGAACTCATTAACTCATTAACTCACGAACTGAGAGATCATGACCAGAGCTGAAGTTGGACACTTAACCAATTGAGCCACCTAGGAGCCCAGAGAAACTCCTAGAGTTGTAAGTACCCAAGACCATGTTCCCCCCATGAAGAGTCTAATGTAATTATTTGGGAAAAGGGCTCAGAGATGATTAATTCTCAAATAGCACCCTGATTCTAATGTGCAGAAAACTTAGGGAATCATTGCATTAGATGGAGCAAATGGCAATTCTATCAGTTTATTCCATGCTGGACACTGTGGTAATATCTTTATTGTATTATCTCATTTAATCCATCTAGCATTTCTACACTGCAGAAATTATTCACCTCATTTTGCTGTTGATACCAGCAGAAAATTTAAATAAATAACTCGCCAAAAGCAACACAACTTAGAAATGTTGAAGCAAAGACTCAAACTAAAGCTGTGTAATTTTAAAGCCTGCAATCTGAAGCATTCTTACTATCTAATTTCTACATCTAGGTTACAATAATAGAATCTTCCTTGTTTTTTTCCACTCCCTTTTGGCCCAAATTTGTCATATGTCATGAATCCGGGGACTGTCTTTGCTTCTTCAGAATTAGGTAAGATGTGAAAAAACCTAGAGGAAAATGTAAAAACTTTTAGCCTCCACCAGCCTCTGATGAATAGACATGTTTTGTGAGTTGCAGAAGATATTTGATATTTTTCTTTAAATTATTGAAGTATATAAATATTGGAAATTTTTGCTTTAAAATTAAATTACAGTTTCTCTTTGAAGTTATATGGGGTGCCTGGGTGGCTCGGTCAGTTAAGCGTCCAACTTCAGCTGAGGTCATAATCTCACGGTCCGTGAGTTCGAGCCCTGCGTCGGGCTCTGTGCTGACTGCTCAGAGCCTGGAGCCTGTTTCAGATTCTGTGTCTCCCTCTCTCTCTGCCCTTCCCCTGTTCATGCTCTGTCTCTGTCTCAAAAATAAATAAACGTTAAAAAAAATTGAACTGTTTGGATAGCCCATTCATTCTTTAGTAGGATGTTCTTCATTCTCCAAGTATTTGTTACCTTTCCAAATTTTTTCTTGTGGTTGATTTCGAGTTCATAGCGTTGTGGTCTGAAAATGTACATGGTATGTTCTTGATCTTTTTGTACTTACCTAGGGCTGGTTTATGTCCCAGTATATGGTCTATTCTGGAGAACGTTCCATGTGCACAGGAGAAGAATGTATATTCTGCTGCTTTAGGGTGAAATGTTCTGAATATATCTGTTAAGTCCATCTGGTCCAGTGTGTCATTCAAAGCCATTGTTTCCTTGTTGATTTTTTGATTAGATAATCTGTACATTACTGTGACATTGTGTCCATTGCTGTGGGATGTTGAAGTCACCTACTATTATGGTATTACTATCCATGAGTTTATGTTTGTGATTAATTGATTTATATATTTGGGTTTTCCCACATTTGGCACATAAATGTTTATAATTGTTGGGTCTTCTTGGTGGATAGACCCCTTAATTATGATATAATGCCCTACCTCATCTCTTGTGACAGTCTTTATTTTAAAGTCTAGATTGTCTGACATAAGTATGGCTACATCGGCTTTCTTTTGTTGACCATTAGCATGATAGATGCTCCATCCCCTCATTTTCAATCTCAAGGCATCTTTGGTCTAAAGTGGGTCTCTTGTAAACAGCATATAGATGGATCTTGTTTTCTTATCCATTCTGTTACCCTATGTCTTTTGATTGGAGCATTGAGTCCATTGATGTTTAGAGTGAGCACTGAAAGCTATGAATTTCTTGCCATTATGATGCTTGTAGAGTTGGAGTTTCTGGTAGTGGTCTCTGGTCCTTTCTAACCTTTGTTGCTTTTGGTATTTATTTATTTATTTTTTTCATCTTCTCTCCCCTCAGAAAGTCCCCCTTAAAATTTATTGCAGGGCTGGTTTAGTGGTCACAAACTCCTTTAATTTTTGTTTGTCTGGGAAACTTTTTATCTCTCCTTCTATTTTGAATGACTGCTTTGTTGGATAAAGAATTCTTGGCTGCATATTTGTCTGATTCAGCACATTTAATATATTCTGCCACTTCTTTCTGGCCTGACAAGTTTCTGTGGATAGGTCTGCTGCAAACATGATCTCTCTTCCCTTGTAGGTTAGGGACTTTTTTTCCCTTGCTGCTTTCATGATTCTTTCCTTGCCTGAGTATTTTGTGAATTTGACTATGATATGCCTTGTTGATGGTTGGTTTTTGTTGAATCTAATGCAGGGTCCTCTGTGCTTCCTGGATTTTGATGTCTGTGTCTTTCTCCAGGTTTGGAAAGTTTTCCGCCATGATTTGTTCACATAACCTTCTACCCCTATTTCTCTCTCTTCCTCTTCTGGGACGCCTATGATTCTGATGTTGTTCCTTTCTAATGAGTCACTGATTTCTCTAATTCTTAAATTGTGCTCTTTTGCCTTAATGTCCCTCTTTTTTTTCTGCTTCATTATTCTCTATAAGTGTGTCCTCTATATTGCTGATTCTCTGTTCTGCCTCATCCATCCTTGCCACCATGGCATCCATCTGTGATTGCAGCTCAGTTATAGCATTTTTTATTTCATTCTATTTTTTACTTCTTTTATCCCTTCAGAAAGGGGTTCTAATCTATTTCTGACTCCAGCCAGTATTCTTATTATTGTGATTCTAAATTCTGGTTCAGACATCTTGCTTGTATCTGTATTGCTTAAATCCTTGGCTGTCGTTTCTTCATACTCTTTCTTTTAGGGTGAATTCCTTCATTTTGTCATTTTGAAGTGAGAAAAGGAATAAGTGAGGTAGAAAAATTAATATTAAAAATTAAAATTAAAAAATATCAAAATTAAAAATTTAAACACACACACACACACACACACCCCAATCGAATAAATGATGCTAGATCCTAGGTGTGTTTTGGTCTGGGTGTTGAAAGTGGTTTGACAGATTAGATTTAAAAAAGGCAGGGGGGAAAGAAAATCATTGAGAATTTGAAAAAATTAATACACTGAAGTAGACTAAAATGAGACGATGGGAGTAAAATAGAATTTGAAAAAATATACATAAAAGTAAAGAATAAAGTAGAAGAAATAAAGAAAATTAATAAAAATTAAAAATAAATTTGAATCTTTTCTTTTTCTGCATTCAAGAAAAAGAAAACAAACAAAAAAGAGAAAAAGATAAAAAAAGGAAATTGCTTGAAAATTTGAAAAAGTGAATACACTGTAGTAGACTAAAATAAAATGATGGAAGTAAATAGAATTTGGAAAAAAATTACAGAAAAGCAAAATAGTAAAAAAATTACACAAAATTATTTTTAATAGAAATTGAAAGAAAAAATGAAGTTTTTGTCTCTCTGCATTCAACAAAAAGAAAAGAAAAAGAGGAAAAAAAGAAAAAGAAAGAAAAAGAAAAAAGCAACAAAAGGGTAATCGTTTGAAAATTTGAAAAGGTGAATACACTGAAGTAGACTAATATAAAATAATGGAAGTAGACTTTGAAACAATTTACACAAAAGTAGAAAATATAGTAATAAAAATTAAGGAAAAATATTTTTAATAAAAATTGAAAATAAAAATGAGTTTTTTCTCTTTCTGTATTCAAGAAAAAGAAGTGTAAAAGAGAAAGAAAAAAGAAAAGAAAATTGAATAGATGGACCTGCTATCAGATTGAAATAGGGCTAAAATTACTTCATTTTCCCCTAGAAGTCAGACTATGAAGCGCTTTATAGTCCATAAACTAAGCAGGCAGTGAGACTTGTGTTCTTGAAGAGCTAGGTTGGCCCAGTTGGGCAGGGCTCAGCGTAATGGCTCTGTTCTCCACTAGATGGCGCTGCTAGCCTACTGGGGTGGATTGTTGGGGCATTTGTAGGTGCCAATGTGCATGCGCAGGAGCAGTGAAAATGGCGCCACCCAGTTACCCAGGCTGTCCTCCCGGATCAGCAATCATGCACCCGACCTCTGTCTTCAGCTTTGTCCACTCCCTGCTTTTCCACTATCCGTGACCAGGCCCCAGGCAGTACCTCTCTCCCGAGTTTTGTCTCAGATGCGGCTGTTTTCCTTGGCCCCTTACTTCTGAAGGACTGCAGCTTTGACCTGTTCTGCCCCTCTATGGGAGGGTCTCACCAAGCAATGGCCAAATGTCGGCTGCACCCAGGAATGCTTGCTGGACCCTGCTGCTGCCGGTGCCCGAGACTACAGCCAGGTACCAGCCCGCCCCAGAAAAAGTTCGTGAGATAGTATAGCAGCAGCATTTCAGGGATTATGGAAAATCACAACACATCTGGCACCAGGCTTCATCCTTAACGACCTTGTTCCAGCACCAGGGAATGTGGCTGTTCTCCGGGTTCTCCTGGGACCAGGTGGCTTCAATAGTCTCTACCAAATGTCCTTCCAGCAGTGGAACCACTTTTCCCAGTGTGGCCCGAGAACCTCCTGGACCCCACTCTGTTCCTGGGGATTTGTCCTTCCCACCAGGGCACCACCAGGTATCGAGCTATGGAGTTGCAGGCTGCACTCCCCTTGTTTACGGTCTTAATGGAAGTTAAACCCTCTCCTCTCTCCTTTCTCCCTTTTTAGTTTATTCCCTACAGCTGTTTCCAATTTTACACTTTCTCTCCAGCTGCTTTTGGGGAGGGGTGTGTTTCCCGTATTCTCTCCCCTCACTGTCCCCAGTCTCTGCCCTCTCTCCGCTCAAAAAAGCACCTCCCTTCCTGCACCTTCTTGCTCCCCAAGTTCACTTCTCCACATCGTGTACCTGCTGAATTCTCTGGTTCAGGTTGTGCAGATTGTTGTGTTAAATCTCCAGTCAGTTTTCTAGGTGTGTAGGATGGTTTAGTGTTGGTCTGGCTGTATTTCATGGATGCAAGACACACAGAAAACTTCCATTCTGTTCTGCCATCTTGGCTCCTCCTCAAAATTATTATGAACTTTAAGCATTCCTGCCTTTTGCCCCAGAGCAAAACATTATATATTACAAAATTGTTTACTCTCTATTTTGGAAAGATGATGTAGAATAAAGACAGTTGGTTCCTCTTCTCTCAGGACATGCAAATAATGAGAAAGGCCCGTGAAGGTTTGTCTCCCTCCAGAATCAAGTACAATATGTCAGTAAAAATAAATAAGAGACAAGCATATATACAGATGTAAAAATGTCAAGTTGGATAACACAATTAACATCTCAGGCAAATTTTGTTTATAAACCATAATCCTAAATCCAGATTATGGAGAGAATAAAAGTGGCTCTCCTCTGTGAGATTTTCTCCTTTCTGCAGTCGCCCACTACTTTGAGGGTATAAGGTCTTAAGAAAGGGAGCAGGAATCAGGATGCTCAAAGGCAGCCCAAAATTGTGCTTCTGTTGGGTCCGCTTCACTCACCTGAAGAAGCTTTGGGACAACCTTGATATTACCTGTCCACTCACCACTGTAGTACTGGGCTCAGTCTGCTAATTCCTGTTATTATGCAATCTACCAACAGCAGCATGGGAAAAAGCAAGCCTGGGCTCAAAAGTTTGATCTTACATAATTCTCTGGTAAAGCCTTCTTACTGTTCTCTGATATTCTCCTTCCCTAGGGAGTTCTTACAGTCTTTATTTTGATTCTTCCCGTCCATTCAAAATCATTTCTTCTTCTGTGGCATCTCTAAGGTTGGACTAGGGCAAGAAGCCAGCAGTCTGACCTAGTGTACTATCTTGACAGTAACAACATCTGTTTTGCTTTTATCTTTTTAGAGGTGTTCATTTTCATGTCCATTTTGGCTCAGAATTGATAAACTCATCTTCACTGAGTGATATTGAATGTCTCTCTTTTTACTTACTATGTAATTGGATTTAAAGCTGATCGTGTAAGGCATTAAACAACCAATATATTATTTTTTCTTCTTGTTTTTTGTTATTGTTGCTTGTTTGTTTCACCACTCAAAATCAAGTTAAATCTTTATTCTATCCTGTTTTACTCTGCTGTAAAATATAAACACCCTGAATCAAGAAAAATAGTAAAGTGTAATCTAGGTTGAATTTCATGATAAAAGGTATTTTTAAAGCAAAGAGATTTTTTAACAGTTAAGAATTTTTTTCATCAACAATGTAAGCTGCTTATTTGAAATTGTAGCATTATTACAGATGTGCATGATAAATTGCTTCTGAATGCATGCTATCCTATAGTTTTAAAACATAAGAGTAGGATGAATATCATATTCGCTATGAAGTAGCACTGCCCTTACAGAAAAGCTTGACAAAATATAGAACGTGTTCTATTACTAGGAAGTGCTATCTCACCATTTAACAAAGAGATTAATGTGGAAATAAAAAGGAAAGATGAGTTCTGACTTCGTTAAATTGTAAATTCACCATCTCCTTGATTTGCTCTACTAAACTCTAACTTGGACATCCAAGGGTACCCCTTCACAACTCAATGCCACTCTATCCTGACTTTGCGTGGCAAATTTCCATGCTTGAATCATTTCTGGTCTTATGCTTTTCAATAAAAATCCATCAATTCTGGAACAAATTTTCAGCTACTGTCCCAATACCAGCTTCACTCATTTCCTTTATCAAAGATAGTTTGGGGGGAAGTAATTGTTTAAATCAGTGCTTCTTTAAATCAATGTCTAGCCTGAGCTGAAATATAAATTTTCAGATAATTTTCAGATAAGATTCAGGGATAGTTTGTTTGTTTCCTTGTTTTTAAATTAAACTTCTTAGGTGACTCCTAAGTGCAGAAATGTTTGAGACTTGCTGCCCTAAACTCAAGGAGTAGATAACCCTAAATTTGTAGACTGAAAGGTATGAAAGAAAAACATCAGGCAAACAAGAGGAGGGTTATTTACTTCCAATCATACCATAATGTTGATCAATTATTACACCCAGACATAATGCTTGCCAGGAATCAGTTAAAAAGTATTTAAATGTTCATTATACACACCCAGCAATTACGTAATTGCTATGTAATTTCTACCTCTTGAATACATAGGCTATACCACATTTGTTTTTGGTGTAAAACCACAAATGAATTGGTCCAATTTTGTGTACAATGTAATAGTGAAAGAGTGGGTTTGGGGCCATGTTGGAGAATAGGTTTCAACATATGAAATTTAGGGACGTAAATATTCGATCTGTATCACAACCCCTGCCTTAAGTGAAGTCAGACTCTTCTCAGAAAAAAATGTTTTTTTTCTCTAGCCTCTCAGCTTATCCTCAGTCTTCTGTAATAACCTCATAATCTGTGGTTAAAGGAACGATTTTCTCCACTGTTCTACTTCAGCTACGCCTTACTCTGGCCATATGAGGCCATAACTGCTCTTTTTCTGGAACTAGATTATATAGGCTTTAGAACTGTCCAGAGGGTTTATTTATAGCCCTGTTTGCCACTCACTAGTCATACTATATAGAGCATTTTACTGAAAAATTTTAAAACCCAGATCTTGGCTTGTGTGAATTTCTTTTGGTCAAAGAGAAGTATACAAGCCTTGTATATGAAATGAGACTTTCCTCCTCCCACCTCCTCATCCGTTTGTATCAGACCTAGACAAGACAGAATCCCGTCATGGGCTCCATGCTTAGAGGGCACCACATACCACAGGCATAACAATCATATTTAGTATATTATAAAAATTCTATTATGCATGAGTGCCTTTTCACTCACTTCTAGGACTCAAGAATGGAATAACGCAATTCAACTGTTTCAGTAACTAAAACTTTTAGGGTCCTAGAAAAACATGTCTCCACATCTCTTGATTAATGTCTCAAATCAAAAGGTAAATAAGTTATGCCACTGCTTACATTTTGAGAAATAGGGACTATGAATTAAGAGAAGAATTTACAAAGTACTTATGCAAGAAAACAGGCAGTTTAATTAACTTCTTAATTAAACTTATGTAGCACAAAGGCAATTGATTATTATATGAAAGTATTATTTTTAACTTTCTCAGTTATGTCAGGGTATTCATTTTCTCATTTTTTCTTTTTACTTTTTCCATGTACTAATTTATTTCCAGAATTAATCATTAGTTAACAAATTTTTCATAATGATTATCCTAGTAGGCTGAGGATAATTTTAAACTATTAAATAATTCATATTGCACTATATTTGTACACGTGTTGTTCCAGTTCTAAATGCACGCAACATAGCAGCAAGTATTTATATTAGCAATTGCATAGACACTGAATGTTGAGATTAAAATATTATTGTTTTTGTGAAAGCAAAAATAAAACTGAATAAAATATTAAAATGTAAAGAATAGTGTCAGAAAATTTTGAGTTAAAACTCCAATGTGTATTAACTATAATTTGTATCTGCCTTTTAATTTTAATATATAAATTTAATTTTAAATTATAACTGTTTTGGGGTGCCTGGGTGGCTCAGTTGGTTAAGCTGCTGACTTCGGCTCAGGTCATGATCTCGCGGTCCGTGAGTTTGAGCCCCGCGTCGGGCTCAGTGCTGACAGCTCAGAGCCTGGAGCCTGCTTCAGATTCTGTGTCTCCCTCTCTCTGATCCTCCCCTGTTCATGCTCTGTCTCTCCCTGTCTCAAAAATAAATAAAACATTAAAAAAAATTTTTTTTAAAAATAAAAAAATTATAACTGTTTGTAACCACATATGACAATATTACTTTTGTATTAACATTAGTCTACATGCATGTAAAATCTTAACCAAATTTTGAGTGCTTTGAATACAAATATAATTGTTAAATCCTTTAGGTCATCACTGTTAGTTGAATGCCAGTTATATGAAAATCTTGATCATAACAACATAATTTCTCAAATTTTATGGAATAACTATCTACTAATTTATAAATTACATATATTCATTTATTTCTCATCCATACAGCATTTGTCTATAAAACCATATCCATACATGTGTAATTATTAAGTTGTCTTTGATATTTTTCTCACTTCCATGTAAAAACTATAACTTATTCATATTTTTCTATTTTGTCATAAATTGTATATTTCAGGGTATACATTTTACTTAACAGTTAGTTTGGTTTATTACTTTTAAATATATGGATTCACAGTAGATAGTGAATCTCATTTATACTTTTTGCCATAGATACTATTTATTTTAGGGGTAGGCCAATTTTTCTCCAAAGCATATCAGAGTGGAGACACAGAACTGAGAGAGAAGTTTTTATTTGATCTAAATTGTACCATACCTATATGTGTGTGTGACAGTGTTTACCAGGTATTAGATCTACCAGAGAAGACAGATGATAGTAATGGAGAGAAAGGAGAGATTCTAAAATGGTTTAACTAACCTAGTTAGAAAATCAAAAACAAGCACAATAACAAACACATTTTATGAGGCAATGTCTGACTGTTCACTTAATTGGGTATACAATTTTAGAAGTAAATTACATTGATTTCCCCTCAACATTTATGGTAGATATATTTTCATATGTAACTTTTCTGTGGTTTTTCAAAGATGCCAAAAAATATGGTTGTAATAGCATAGCAATCTGATCTTGATGGACAAGGGACTATTTTGCAAATGAAATGTTAATGTTTGTGAAGATAGATTTCCTCTCTTCTCTAAAGGGTCAACATGGTTTTTATTTATTTTTTTTAATGTTTATGTATTTCTGAGAGAGAGAGAGAGAGAGAGAGAGAGAGGGAGACAGAGTGAGAGTGGGGGAGGGGCAGGCATAAAATCTGAGACATAAAATCTGAGAGAGGGAGACATAAAATCTGAAGCATGCTCCAAACTCACAAACGATGAGATCATGACCCACGTCGAAGTTGGATGCTTAACCAACTGAGCCACCCAGGTGCCCCAAGAGTCAACATTATTTATCATATGAAATAGAATAGGCTTATATATCACTCTTATCAGTTTGTATGAATTTAAACATTTAGGAAAAAAAAAGAAAGAAATATTGACTATAACTTATTAATCAAGATAGAACATTTTATTCCACCCAGAGATGGCAATATGTACCAAAATACAAATACTGCATGATTCCACTTACATGAGTTATCTAAAACAGTCAAATTCATACAATCAAAGAGTGAAATAATGGTTACTAGGGGCTGGAGGAAGTGGAAAATGAATGGGCCTAAGTTTCAGTTAAGCAAGATGAAAAAACTCTAGAGATCTGCTGTTCAACACTGTAAATATAGTCAACAGTATTGTACATGTAAAACCTTGTTCAAAGGGTAGATACCATGTTAAGTGATCTTACCAAGGTAAGTGATATGATGGGAAACCTTGGATCTCTTGCAAAGATAAAGCACTGGTACTTGATATTATGGGTGTCCTGAAAAGATTTTCCTGAAATCTGAAGAATGAATAAGAATAAATTAGGCAATGGGTGGGGAGGGAGTGTTTAAAATAGTAGGAACAGCACATGCAAATTCACTGACATGAACAGAAATTTGACAGGGATGGAGTGGTAAAAACACCAGTGTGATTTTATCACAAGGATTGATGAGAATAATAGCAAAAGAATAGACTGCAAATAAAAGAATAGGCTTGATGTGAATGGCCTTATTGGTCTAAAGGATTTTGTATTTTATCCAGAAGACAATGAGAAACAAAGTATTTTACATGAGAGAGTAATAGGATATCTCTTCATCTTTAAAGATCCCTTTGGCTGCAGTATAGAAAGGAAACTAGAAAGGTAAATAGTAGATGGTCACCAAAGACCATGCATAAGTCAGAGTAATTCAGAATAGCAAAGATTACTTAGAGATGGAAAGGAGTGGTCACATTTGAAAGCATTTGAGGAGAAAATTTTGAAAGGAATTGCAATAAACTGTATAGTGGTTGAGTGTGGAGAAACTATCAAGATACAGTCTAATTTTCCACCTTGTTTAGTTAAAATTCTACTTTACTTTCTGTGTATAATTATACAAGAGTACATAATTGGAAGACATGCCTGCATTTTTTTTTAAAATGTCCTCTAATTTTTAGAGGACAGAGGCATTAATTGAATATGGGCATGAATAAATCATATGGACTAGAGTTAAGAGTGGGAAGAAAATAATAGCTTTGGGCTATAGCAGTTAAAGGTTAAGACAAAGTGCCAAAACAAGACTGAAAAGTGACCAGAACATAAATAGATGGTGCAACCTTGTAAACTCAAGAAAAATTGAGTGTTTCAGTAAGGATGAATGGTAAATAGTTTTAACTATAGCTGAGGGGTCAAGTAAAGTGAATTTGAAAATGCCTGTTGGAATTAGAGACCTTAGAGAAAGTCATTATTATAGAGTGATGAAGGCAAAAAACAGCCTCTTGTGGATTACATAGAACTGTACCTCTGATCCTTCTGAACAGAAACTAAAATTATGAATCTATTAAAATCAGCTAACATTTGACTTTGTGAGTCAGTATCAGCGATGGAGTTAGCAGCATAAATATGTCTAGAGATTTCTAGGCAGATGGAGCTAAATCTAAAGAGGAGATGCAACATCCTACCAAATAAGATTTTTTTGGGATCTAATGAGTCACTGGCCAAGAGAAAGTGCTGATTCTGAAGAATTTATGGCAGGAGTAAAAGAAATGAGACAAACAGGAATTCTTTCTCAAGTCTTATGTTTGAGCTCATCATAACATCTGTACATTCTTTTATTTAATTATATTTATAACACTTTGTCTTTTTTCATGATAATTTTGGGGGAAGCTATCTCCAGAATGCAAATTAATGGATGTGTATAAGAAATCACTTCTGTATGGGGTGGAAGAAAAGTGAGTCTCTGGCTTTGTTCTCAAGAGGCTTACATACACAGACATGCATATATAAAGTTTTCAAAGACCCTGGGTAGAACAAGGAAGATTATAAACAAATAAATGCTTACATCAATACATTTCTCAAGCCACAGGTCAACAGATGCCATAGGAGTTCGAAGATGATGGGTTTCTTCGAGGCCTGTCTCTAACCCTTCTCTGTTTGTCCTTCCAAACGGTGTGCTTTTTTGGGAAATCTTCCAGTTAAATTGGCATTGATCAAAATATGCACAGAAATGGACATTACCATGTAACATTAAATCAACTTTAGATTAACTTGTACATTTAGGTCAAGGCATTTCATAAGTGCTGAATTTCTTACTGACAAAAAGATTTTCTCTGCTCACTAACTTGAGACATCTCTTAAAATCTCATCCACTACTTTCAGCATATTTTTTCAAGTTTTTTCTTCCACTTTCACAAACATTTCTATTTTCTGACAGATCCTTTTTATTTTTCTACCTCTTGTTCTTTTCCTAGCCATATGTGTGTATGTATATGTTTGACCATATACCAATTATATTCAGGAAATAAAGGTTGTATTTTAGTGATAAGTCAATAGAACAGTCATACATTTGCTAATATCTGCTGACCAAGAAAAATGAACAAAACAGTAGGTGTGTTTTAATGTCAAATCTACTAAAATTATTATGTGACTGAAGCATATATAATAGAATTTTAAAGAGGTCCAGAATCCCATATCTGAAAACCCTGAGACCACAAATATTTTGGAAATCAGAATTATTCATATTTTAGAAAGGTAATACATTCATGGGCTGTATTCTATAATATTCCCAGCAAGTTATAAAACAATACCCTCTAGTTACATAAAGAGCCATTACTGAAGTTAAACAGTCACCCTATTTGGGATAAAAAAAATTATAATCATTTGTGTTTAGCTAGAGTCAAATCATATAGTAATACACTAATGAGTGATATAGTAGATAAGTGCAAACTGTAAGCTGTAAATATTCCAATAGTGTTTAATTTTATTTTTAAATTTATATTTCTATGTCTAAATTTATCTAACTCTCCATCTACATGTAATGAATATTTGTTATATCAGATTGGGAATCTTAGCAAACAGGTCACTCCAACGTTGACACCTTCATTTCCATCAGGTTGAAGTGGATGTGTGATGATGGACAGAGAGGATTCTCACATAATAAGGCAGAACTTTGATAGTCTGCTTTTGAAGAGAGATTTCAGGTTTGCCTTTCCCAATAAATAGCCTCCTGGCTAAGCAGTCTCTGGGTATAAACTGCTGTAGTTTCCTGCTGATTGATAAATGGATCATGATCAAGGAAAGCAATTACTTGATCACAATTTTTTTCCATATCTTAGGGATTTTTCCACCTGTGTTCATGAACATTGCTTTCCTCATGCTTGTCATTTAAGCTATCTCTTCATCATCCATGGGCTTGTACAACAGGTGCATTGTTGTAAGTGCTCATCATTCATTCCTTAGTTTTCTCCAAGGACTATGTTATTTTTCAGTTAGTATCTTATCAAATTTGTCAATTTCAGCTGCTTCATGATTTGCAGAAACATTTTGCTATAGGTTTTCAGATATTTTACATGATGATGCTTCTTGAATTCCTAAATGTTTACATTTATCTTTTATTGTTAGTTATTTGTGATATATTCTAGGTTACTTCATCACCAACAGGTCAGTTAGCAGGATAAGTTTACTTCACTAGCAAATCTACTTAGTACCGGTACCCGTTATTATTTGTTTGTTTATTTCTTTTTTGTTTAACTATAAGGTATTTTCCCATTTTTCTTCAGTTCTGGTAACCACTATCAGGCTCCGGTGTAGAAACTTCAACAACTTAGGTTTAAGTTTCTTCAAATCATATGTTTAAAGTTTAAAGTAATGTGGGGGGCTGCCTGGGTGGCTCAGTCAGTTAAGCAGCTGAGCCTGATTTCAGCTCAGGTCATGTTTCATGGTTCATGAGTTCGAGCCCCACATCTGGCTTTCACTGACAGTGCAGAGCCTGCTTGAGATTCTCTCTCTTTCTCTGCCTCTCTCTCTCTCTCTCTCTCTCTCAAAATAAATAAACTTTTTAAAAAAATTTTTTTCAACGTCTTTTTATTTATTTTTGGGACAGAGAGAGACAGAGCATGAACGGGGGAGGGGCAGAGAGAGAGGGAGACACAGAATCGGATATAGGCTCCAGGCTCAGAGCCATCAGCCCAGAGCCTGACGCGGGGCTCGAACTCACGGACCGCCAGATCGTGACCTGGCTGAAGTCGGACGCTTAACCGACTGCGCCACCCAGGCGCCCCAAATAAATAAACTTTAAGAATTTTTAAAAATAAAAACAAAGTAATATGGAATTTTCTACATCACATTCCTCATTAAGATACCACACAAATATACCTCGATGAAGCTAGTGCAGTAACATCATTTGTGAGATATTACTACTAACCTTTGCTATTTGTATTTCTTTTATTACATATGGATTTATATTTAATACTTTTGACAGTTTCACTATTCAAGTTACCCCAGTGTTATTAAGTACAAAACAATAAACCGAATATTGATGAATTTAGGTGTGTTACTACTAGTAATACCAAATCTCTACAGTTCAAATAACATTTTGGTACAAAATAAGTTTCATTGCCAAATTTCAAGAAGAGGAAAGAGAAGGAGGAGGAGGAGAGGGAGGGAAAGGAGAGTGAAGGAGGTGGGAGAAGGGAGAAGGAGAGACGGTGGAGGGGAGGAGAAGATAAGAAAAATAGAATTTTGATTTTTGAGCTTATAAGATTTTTTAAGTTACCCTGAAATATTGTAGATCTGTACTAATTTAAGAGGGAAGTTTTATTATGTGAGTTAAGGAGAAATTTCTTTTGATAAATGAATACTTATGATTAATATTGAAAGATAACAGATGTTAATAAAAGACACATAATACTAGTTATTTAATTCCCTCCATTATAATTAAAGTTGACATTATACATTTACATTCTTTTCGTCATAAGATTTGCAGTGATAATGAACATCCTTATGTGTGTCAGAAATGTTAAGAATATTTTAAGACCTAACAATTTATCATTGTTTACCTGAATGCATTTAGAGTTACAAACAAGACATCCAGTACTGTTCAGAAACTGTTCATCTCAAGTTACTGACTGTTTTCAATGAGGAAACATGTATTTTACATGTGAAGTTTACTACAAACAGTAGATGGTAGCTAGAGCTAGAGCCATGATATTTAGAAAATCTTAGATTTTTCTGTTTTTAAGTGTTTACACACAATTTTCACTTTTAACATTGTTTGACTTTAGTCTTTATTTTATATTACTGTGGTTGAAATGGTTTTCATTCACATTTCTAGGAAAGCAATAATTGAGGATATTATGCATCATCTTGATTCATTTACTAAATAAATTTTTATTCTATTCCTACCTTATGTCAGTCACTGTTTTAGGCATTCTGGACCCAGCAGGGAAGCAGTCAGACCTCCTGAACTATGAAGGTTAAACGAGTTAATATAGCATGACGCTTGGAAGACTACTTGACACATAGCAAGAACTTAATAGTTATAGCCATTAATAATGTTAGTGGTAACTTTATTTTATTATTTGTTTAATTTACTTTTTATTAAAAAAAAACTTTTTATATCCAAGTTAGCATATAGTGCAACAATGATTTTAGGAGTAGATTCCTTAATGTCTCTTACCCATTTAGCCCATCCCCCTTCCCACAGCCTCTCCAGTAACCTTCAGTTTGTTCTCCATATTTATGAGTCTCTTATGTTTTGTCCCCCTCCCTGTTTTTATATTTTTTTTGCTTCCCTTCCCTTATGTTCATATGTTTTGTCTCCTAAAGCCCTCATATGAGTGAAGACATATAATTTTTGTCTTCTTTGACTGACTGATTTAAGTGGGTGTTGAAGTACCCTAGTATTTTGGTATTATTATCGATGAGTTGCTTTATGTTTGTGATTAATTGATTTATAAATTTGGGTTTTACTTGTATAATAAATATATACTGATTTATATATTTGGCGCATAAATGTTTACAACTGTTAGGTCTTCTTGGTGGACAGATCCCTTAATCATGATATAATGCTCTTCATCATCTCTTGCGACAGTCTTTATTTTAAAGTCTAGATTGTCTGATATAAGTATGACTACTCTGGCTTTCTTTTGTAAGCCATTAGGGTGGTAGATGGTTCTCCATCCCCTTCCATTCAATCTGAAAGTATCTTTAGGTGTAAAGTGGGTCTCTTGTAAACAGCATATAGATGAATCTTGTTTTCTTATCCATTCCATTACCCTATGTTTTTTTTGATTGGAGCATTGAGTCCATTGATGTTTACAGTGAGTACTGAAGATATGAATTTATTGCCATTATTTTGCCTGTACATTTGAAGATTCTGGTGGTGGTCTCTGATTTTGTAGTCTTTGTTGCTTTCAGTCTTTTTTTTTTTTTTCATCTTTTCTTCCCTCAGAAAGTCCCCTTAAAATTTCTTGCAGGGCTGGTTTAGTGGTTACAAAGTTTTGTTTGTCCGGGAAACGTGTTTTCTCTCCTTCTATTTTGAATGACAGCCTTGCTGGGTAAAGAATTCTTGGCTGCAATATTTTTCCAATTCAGCACATTGAACACATCATGCCACTCTTTTCTGGTTTGCCAAGTTTCTGTAGATACGTTTGCTGCATACCTGATCTGTCTTCCCCTATAGGTTAAGGACTTTTTTTTCCCTTGCTGCTTTCATGAGAGTATTTTGTGAAATTGACTAGGATATGCCTTGTAGATGGTCGTTTTTTGTTGAATCTAATGGGAGTCCTTTGTGCTTCCTGGATTTTGATGACTGTGTCTTCCTCCAGGTTGGGAAAGTTTTCTGCTATGATTTGCTCACATAACCCTTCTACCCTTTTTTTTCTCTCTTCATCTTCTGGAATCCCTATGATTCTGATTTTATTCCTTTTTAATGAGTCACTGAGTTCTCTAATTTTTATTTCATGCTCCTTTGCCATAGTCTCCCTCTTTATCTGCTTCATTATTGTCCATTCCATAAGTTTGCCCTCTTTATCACTGATTTGCTGCTCTGCCTCATGCATCCTCGCAACTGCGGCAACCATTCGAGATTTCAGCTCAGTTATAGCATTTTTTATTTCATCTTGACTTACTTTTACTTCTTTTATCCCCACAGAAATGCTAATCTATTTTCAACCCCAGCTACTATTACTATTATTGTGATTCTAAATTCTGGTTCAGACATCTTGTTTATATAGTCCCTGGCTGTCATTTCTTCCTGCTCTCTCTTTTGGGGTGACTTCCTTCATTTCATCATTTTGAAGGAAGAAAAGGAATTAATAAGGTAAAAAAATATTAAATTAAAAAATTAAAAACAACATGCATACAAAAAAAGTGAAATAAATGATGCTACATCCTAGGTGTGTTTTGCTCTGGTTGTTGAAAGAAGCTTGATAGATTAGAGAAAAAAAGGGGGAAACAAGAAAAAAAAGGAAAACTTTTGAAAATTTGAAAAAGTGAATACAATGAAACAGAATAAAATGAAATGATGGAAATAAAATAGAATTTGAAAAATTTACAAAAAAGTAAAAATTTTGGAGAAAAAATTAGAGAAAAATATTTTTAATAAAAATTGAAAATAAAAATAATTTATTTCTCTTTCTATTCAAGAAAAAGAAGTTTAAAAAATTGAATAGATGAACCAGGGAACAGAGTGAAATACAATTGAAATTACATAATTTTCCCCTAGAATTCAAACCCTGATGCACTTTATAGTCCATAAACTAAGCAGGCAGAGACATTTGTGATGTTCCTGAAGAGTGAGGTTTGCCCAGTTGGGCAGGGCTTAGTGTAATGGCTCAGTTCTCCACTAGATACCGCTGCTTAGCTTACTTGGGTGGATTGTTGTGAAGCTTGTGGGTGTGTATGTGCGTGCATGGGAGGGGTGAAAATGGCATCACCCAGTTACCCAGTCTCTAGTATCAGAACTCTGTTCTCCCCATCAGCAATCGTGCACCCATTCTTTGTCTTCAGCTTCCGTACACTCTCTGCTTTTACACTGTCCATGATCAAGCTGTCAGGCTGCCAGGCAGCACCTCCCTCCTGAGTTTTATCTCAAATATGGCTGTGTTTCCCTACCCCTCACTTCTGAGGAACTGTGGCTTTGACCCGTTCTGAACCTCTGTGGAAGGGTCTCACTGAACAATGGCTGGGTGCCGGCCGTGCCCAGGAATGTTTGTGGGTCCATGCTGCTTCTGATGTTCAGAGACTGTGGCTTGGTGCCAACCTGCCCCAGAAAAAGTTCACATGACCTTGTAGCAGCAGCATTTCAGGGATAATGGAAAATCACAACACACATCTGGCACCAGGCTTCACCCTTAACATCCTTGTTCTAGCAGCAGTGAATGTGGTTGTTCTTTGGGATCTGCTGGGACCTTTTTGTGGTGTGGCTGTACAACCTCTACCAAATGTCTTCCCAGCAGGAGATCTGCCTCTCCCCTGTGGCCCAAGGACCCCCCGGACTTCACTCTGCTCCTGGGGATTCGACCTTCCCACCAGAGCCTCCAGGTATTGAGCTGTGAAGTTTCAGACCCTTCACTCCCCCTGTTTATAGAGTCTTAATGGAATTTAAACTCTCTCCTTTCTCCTTTCTCCCATTTTAGTTTACTCCCTGTGGCTGTTTACACTTTTGCACTTTCTCTCCAGCTATTTTTGGGGGAGCTGCTTTTCCTGTACTCTCCCCCACTGCCACCCCTCTCCCGTCTCCCTCCTTTCTCTGCAAGCAAAAACAGCTCCCTGCCCTCTGCAGCTTCTCTCTCCCCCAGTTCACCTCTCTGTGCCACGTACCTGTTGAGTCTGTGGTTCAGGCTGTACAGATTATTGTGTTAATCCTCAAATCAGTTTTCTAGGTGTGCAGGATGGTTTAGTGTTGATATGGCTGTATTTCATGGACACGAGATGCAAAAAATCTCCCATGCTGTTCCTCCATCTTGGCCCCTTCCCTCCAACTATATTTTATCATTAAGCAATTCATCTGGGAATTACCTACTATAAATATATATGGACATTATAATATTTTATGTGGAGATTGATGCTTTGTAATAAACATAGCAGGTTAATAGGGTGGCGTGCACTTTAGTTAGAATAGTGAGAAAAAAAATTTTCAGGAACTGATATTTAGGCTCAGAACTAAATGAAGGGAAATAACTAGTCCTACAGAATTCTTGGGAAACACTATTTTGATAGAATAATATTTAAGTGCCATTCCCACAAGGAAGGTAAGAGACTAGTATGTCTAGAGGCTTTAAAAAATGTAGCTGGCACATGGCACACCAGGAAGAAATAGGTAGGAGATAAGGTCAGAGTTTTGTAGGTTATTATATACCATAGAGGAGATTGAGTTTTATGCCAATTGCAATGGGAGAGCAAGTTAAGGGTCTTAAGAGGAACGATATTACCTGATTTGAAGTTAAAACATCATGCTTGCTGCTCTTTGCTTCTTTGTGTGGGAAAGAAGGCCAGTTAGGAATCCAAAACCATAGTCCTAGCTAGACATAATGTTGGTTTGGACTGGTGTTAGCAGTGGAGATGATGAGTTCAGGATATATTATAGATGGAGCACTGACAGGATACATTGATGAATTATATATAAGAGATGAGAAAATGAGAGGAATCAAGAATGGGTTTTTGAATTGAACACCTGAATAGATAGTGGTAACATTATTCTAGAGAATACTATAGGAGAAACAATTGATATGTGACTGAACTTGTATATGTGGGGTGGGGACAGTGAGTGTGTGTGTGTGTGTGTGGAAATCATGACTCCTCTTTTGCTAACTATTCAGAAAAGATGGTGTTCCTTAAGTAGAAACATGTGTGATAATTCCTTATATTACATTTTCAGGAAAAAAATATTGTACAATTGTCTGTTTGCTTTCTTCAGTCAGTCACTGAGTTTTTAGTGCACAAAATGTTTCCTCTTTCAAGTTGGCTACCTGGAAATAGAGGGATAAATTTCATACTTAATTACAATAAATAATTAATTCCAGACATATAGTACATTGCCATCCTTTCCTTCTAACTGGATTTTGAGCAAACTTTACATTTTAATTAGCTTGCTTCATATGTAATTTAACATGTTACTTCATGCTAGTCTGGAGACCAGTTACTCCATAAATCATAAAAGAATACATATGTCTGAGAGTGAATCAACAAATATCCATTTCTTCAGACTCAGTTCATCAACAAATTAGAGTCAATAGCAACACCACATACAAAATGTATCTACCTCTTGATGAAATGAAGCAATGTGCCATATTTGACCTGTGAATCATAAGTTTCTTCTCTTTCCCGAAGAAATAATATTTGGATAAATGAGCATATTTTCTTATTGAATTGACAAAGAAAGTTGGTAAAATGTAGAAACAGCCACGGTTTGCTTCAGAGCCATCCATTTAATGTAAGAAAAGGGGCAAGAGATTGTTTTAATTCATACACAGACAAGAACAGTCCTGTACACATGGTTTAAGAAGTACCACTTGAGAATGTTAATTTACATAGTCCTGTTCCATGGCTGAGTTAATGGAGAAACAATGCATGCATTTAGTTTTGGCCTTAAAAGAGATGTATAAAACTTATTTTATTCTGTTACGTTTTCAGAGAAGCTAATAATTCTGGCCCTTAAGTGCTTTGCAAACACTGAACTCACTTGTTCTCTGTCAGCTCTGGAATAATAGCATAGCTCCACACCCATTTTAAGGAAAACATTGATTTCTTCTGGCCCATTTCCTCTTCTTTGCAGCACAAGAGGGCTGTGCAGCCAGACTGCCTCATGCAAGCCACTAGTTCCTCTGCACACTAGCTTTGTGCTCTTGGATAAACTGCTTGCTTTTTGAAGCTTCATTTCTCATTTGCAATCTAGATATGATGTAGTGTTTTTTTTTTTTTACAATCATTGATAATAAATAAATCACATAATACAGGTATTGGGGAAAAAGTGCTAAATTAAACTTAGCACTATCATAGTACTGGGTTTTATTTTATTTTATTTTTTTTTGTTTTTTGTTTTTTGTTTTTTGGTTTTTGCAGGGGTGGGGGGCAGTTCACTTCCTGGGCCCAATAAAAGGAATGCTCACTGGAAGAGCCAATAATGACAATTAATTCAAAGTGATTTTAATAATTCCTTTGTCGAGACTCTCCCTCCAGCAAAGCAAATAGCAAAAACCCTTGACTCACAAAATAAAGTCATAAAGTCAAGAGTATTTAGAAGTCACCTGGAAAGTGTCAAGCACAGTAGGTAAATGAGCAGTAGTTGTGTCTTCGTCGCTTAGTTTTACATTAGGGAAGATAAAACAGATATAAAATATTTGCTTGAGAAATGAGACTAAGATGGAGAATATTGGGGAATGCATAACAAGCACCAATGGCTTGAAAAAATACATTAGCTATGGTTTAAGAAGGATAAATATAAATAAAGTAAATGAAGAATGAGGGGGAAAAAAGGAGTTCAAAACAGAAGGAAGATCAAAGATACTATATAACTAGCTCAAAGCATATGAAAAGATGCTCAGTATCACTAATCATTAGGGAAATACAAATCAAAAGCACAGTGAGATATCATCTCACATCCGTCATTATACTAAAGAAAATGTAAAGACACAGAAAAATAACAAGTGTTGTTGAAGATGTGGAGAAATTGGAACCTTTGTGCATTGTTTGTGGGATTGTGAAATGATGCAACAATTATGGAAATTCTTCAAAAAGTTGAAAATAAAACTGCTATATCATCCAGGAATTCCACTTCTGGAAATATATCCAAAAGAGTTTAAAGTAGGGTCTTGAAGTGATACTTACATACCCATGTTCATAATAATACTATTCACAATAGCCAAGAGATAGAAACAGCATTAGTGTCCATCCATGGATGAATGGTTAATGGAAATGTAGCATATACATACAATGAAATACTATTCAGCCTTAAAAAGGAAGGAAATTCTGCCACATGCTATATTATGCATGATCCTTGAGGACATAAGTGAAATAAGCCAGGCAGAAAAACTGACAGCTGTTGATTTCACTTACATTTGGTATCTAAAGTAGTTAAATTTATAGAAACAGAAAATAAAATGCTGGTTATCAAGGGCTTTCAAGAGGGGTAAAGGAGAGTTGCTCTTCATTAGGCATAGAGTTATGGATTTTCTTTCTTTCTTTTTTTAATGTTTATTTATTTGAGAGAGAGACAGAGACAGAGAGTGACTGGGGGAGGGACAGACAGAGAGAGAGAGAGAGAGAGAGAGTGAGACATCCAAAGCAAGCTCCAGGCTCTGACGTGTTACCACAGAGCCCAGTGCAGGCTCAAACTCACAACTGTGAGATCAAAGCCTGAGCCAAAGTCAGATGTTCAACTGGCTGAGCCACCCAGTTGTTACGGATTTTCAAGATGAAAAAGTTCTGGAGATGTTTTACAAAATATAAACATACTTAACATGACAGAAATGTATACTTGCAAATAGTTAATATGGTAAATTCTATATTATGTGTTTTTACCACAATAAAAATGCAAACAACCATAAAAACCTAAAACAGGATTGGAGAGTGTCCACAGAGGTTAGATGGATGCCTTCACCCAAAATTTATTCAGATGTTGAAACTGATCACACCATATGTGTGCTAGGAGGGTATGAAAAGATTGACTACTCATCTAATAATGAGGCTTTCTGGGGAAAACAGAATAGATTTCAAAACAGGTCCAAGAATGCTATCAAAGAATAGGAAGGAAAACTGGCTTGGGGTTTCATGGTGGCTAGTAGGTGGGGCAAAGAGAAGGTTCCTCCATGTGGGTTGGAGCTCGTGTGGTTTATACTTTCCAGTAGTACCAAAGGAGGGAATATCTGAACTTTCTTACCTCATCCAGATGTGAGGCAGAAGAAGGAGTAGGAGTAGTGGACTTGAAAATCATCAGTAGTCGAACATAAAAAAATAGTCAGACTGTTATAATTCATAATTGTTCCAGACTATTAGAATTCATGATGTTTGGCTGGTGACTTAAATATGCCATATTTCATTGAATTATATCTGGGCTTTTTAAGTAAGCTACTACTTTATTATCCTTTATAATAATTGTAGCTTTGAGGCCATAAATTAGGTGAAATTTCTGTTGAATGCCTTGTTTATGAGCTCATCATTGGTTTTGTGTAGTGTCTTGTATTGTGGCTTTACATGTAAGGAAACATGTTTGACATTCATTTATATTTAAGATATATGTGAAGTGAGATATTTCTAGCGTTCTTTACCCCAAAGTAAAAAACAAACAAACAAACAAACAAACAAACAAACAAAAAGCTTGGATAAGAAATTGTTGCTGATATTGGCAACACCAGACAGCCAAATCACTGCAAAAATGTGGAGATGGGGCAAGTGTTGGCCAGGGCATCCAGTGCTAAGATGACTGTCTGAATTTAACCAATTAAGATGACCCTCAGGTACCATTCTGAATTGGCCATAGTCTGGTTAATGAAAAGCAGCATCTCCTCAAGAGCTCCATCATGTGAATGGTGGCGACACAGTCTTTAAAGTATAGGAATTCCCTCTACTCTTCACACGGTATGGTCAGGATGGGGATGACCTCACCATCCAGCACCATGGCATCTGGCAAGGGACTGACTTCAGGAAAAAAATCACCCTTCCTAAAGACAAAATATGCCAGAGAACCCAGGCTTGCCTCTCTTTTAGCAAGGAGAACCTGGTGGCCATTCCAACCTTGCAGGAACTGCAAAGCATGATGGGCAGCTAGGTATCAAGGATCATAGACTTGGATTCTCTGTTTCCAGAAGAGCACAGTAGCAGCCAACAATTGCCAGTGTAATGTATAGCATGAGGCTGAGGAGAGCAGTTTCTTATACCAGAAATTCATAAGCAATTTATGGCCATTATGAGTAGCCCAGAGATTCTACGATACATAAAAGAAAGTTACTGAAGACCTTACAGGGAAGGAATTTGTAGGGAATACTAATGGGAATATTGTTGTATTGCAGCTTGGGAAAATTCTAGAAATTTGTTGTAGGGGACCTCATTCCATGTGAGTGACTTTTCAAGTAACAGCATAGATAGGCTTAAGTAAAACTTAAGTAAAAAAAATAAGTAAAATTGCAAAATATATTACCTGTGGAATCTGAAGGACATTGGCTTTGTTTTACTTTTATGGATGCTAAGAAGGTCAATAACTGTTTCTGTACAATGTGAGGGATAGAGAAACCTTTGATTACCAAATACTTTTCAGGAATTTAACTGTAGTGGCAGGGCCTTGTACTATGTATAGGGCAAGGACCTATGTCCTTTTTGTGAGTTCCTTTGTGAGTATTTGTATGCCCTGAATGAGTGTCAAATGAATCTTCTCAGTGGAGGATATCTTCCATGTGATGTCACACCTGTGTTCTTAGAGACAGTCAAGTGTGACTAAGATCTTTCCTGCAAAGGTTGTATGTGATTGGAGGGCCACTGAGGTACTGGATGGCTAGCTGGGTAAAGGGGTATTGTGTTCCTTCAAAGAAATATGCAAACAACAGCTGCAAGCTTGTTGACATGGGTACCAAATACAACACTTTAGCTAAATCTATGACTGAAGTGTATTTTGGACACTGAAGTATTTTACCTGTTGCTGATTAGGTGGTGTAGGTAATTTCAATAAGATTGACAAATAGATAGAGACACCAGTAGAGACACATGCCAGGATCACATTAAAGAGAGCCTTATTTTTCATACTCATTCTTTTTTTTTTTTTTTTTTTTTTTTTTTTCTTTTTTTTTTTTTTTTTTTTTAAATTTTTTTTCAACGTTTTTTATTTATTTTTGGGACAGAGAGAGACTGAGCATGAACGGGGGAGGGGCAGAGAGAGAGGGAGACACAGAATCGGAAACAGGCTCCAGGCTCCGAGCCATCAGCCCAGAGCCTGACGCGGGGCTCGAACTCACAGACCGCGAGATCGTGACCTGGCTGAAGTCGGACGCTTAACCGACTGCGCCACCCAGGCGCCCCTTTTTCATACTCATTCTTAAACACCAATTATAACTTCTGATTTAGTTTGGGATGAATCTGTAATGAGGACAACCTTGAACCCAGCAAATGTAGCACAAAAGAGCACAGATCAAAGTACAAGGTTGCCACCAGGCCACAACACAACTGAAGACATGCTAAGAGCAAGCAACAGAGCTAGTAAGACAGCAAGAGAATAACATCTTCCGGGGGCATGGTCATTGCCCAGACTCCCTGTTCTCTGTGCCAGTAGCTGTGTCACCTTGCACAGGCAGAATCGATTCAGTCAAAATCTGGTTTGAAACTAATGATGCAACACAAATATCAAGGGGATTTAAGAACATTTATTACTCACACGATGAGGCTTTCTGGGGAGAGCAGGGTGGGATTCCCCACAGATCCAAGAATGGCATGAGACAGCAGGGAAAAGAGGTTGGCTTGGGATTTTATGGTGGTTAGGAGGTATGACATGGGTTAGAATTCCCATACACAGGTCAGTGTTTGACTGGTTTGAATTTCCCACAGGTGCCAGAGGAGAAAGAATTCAGGCTTTCTTACCAATTTTCCCAGATGTGGGGCCAAAGGGAAAGGGAAAGTAGTAGAGACTGAAAGCTCTCAATAGTGGAACATCAAAAATGGAGTCAGACTAATATAAAGAGCATTATCAAGTCACTGAGGTCAGGGAGAACATAAAATTTTGAAGGAAATGAGAGTGTGGCTAAGTGGTAAGAGCAAAGTTGGAAATAAAAAGGGAAGACTATGGTGAAATGTGTTAATTACCTTAATGCATTTTTTTAAATAATTGCAAAAACATCTATTCTTTGCAATGAAAATAAGAAATCTGTATCAGAATGCATAAGAAAATATTTTTCTTATGCAAGGAGACGAAGGAAACCAGGAAACCAGGAGACGAAAGGGAACCAGGACTTGAAGGTGGGTCCTGAGGAAGTGGAGCACACCACCAAGGGCAGGGTAGTATTCTGCTAACTCTGTTGAAGGGTTGTGATAAGATTGGTCTGGCAGTGGAGAGAAAAATAGAATTGAAGTCAGGAAGCAACTGCTTCTGTAGGAATTAAGAGCCATTGGCTGAATGACTTTATAGGCACAGTAGTCAAACAGGAAGGGAAGAGCCCTTTGTCTGCCTGCAGTTTTCAGATCTCCTCAAAGAGCCCTTGTTGGCAAAACCTAAGAGGGAATCAGCTGGTAAAGAGGGAAATGTAATTTGCACAGTCTCTACCCCAGCATTATGCATGTGTAGATGGATGAGTTTGAAGCCGAAAGATTCTAGCTTAATAACCAGCACAACATAGAAACTCAAAATCTATTCAGTGTATTTATAATGTAGTTGGCCTTAAATGGTAAATAATATGTTTAGGGAAAAGTCTGCTATTGTACATTGTAGAGAAACATGTAGTAGATGGATGTAAGGAAGAGGACTTCCCTCTGGCCTCTTTTCTCTTTTCTCTTTGGAACTAGAGTAATTGTTGATAATCTATACCACCAGTCCATATTACAAGAATGTTTTTCATTGAGTGCTAGACTGTCAGTACTCTATACATCATTTTTGTAACCTTTCAGATACTACTTCTAATTTGGTAATGATGCCATATTGATTATTCAATAGGTATATGTCAAGCATCTACAATTTTGTAAGTGTTATTGGTGGCTAAATAAAACATTTAGAGGTCCTAAGAACAGAAGAGATTTGTAAAGCCCATTTCTCCTGGCATATAATAAAATATGAATTATTAATATTCAAAACTTACAAGCATGCTAAAATAAAAGTAGATGTTATTACCAAATTCTAGACAAGTCAAAAATCTGAATTAATCATCTTTCTCTCTCTCTTTTGTTCTTGCTTCTATGAGACCCACTTTACCAGGGACTGGGATTACATTAGGCTTCCATCCTCAGTAATCCAACATGGCCTCAGAACCTCAGAGGTCAGCAAGACTTAGGGTTATTGTGCTTGTGGAGCTTATACATGCTGCCCACTTCCAGACAATGATTCTATTTTCTTACTGGGTCTAAGCAAGCAAAGAAGTATCGCTTTCTTTTTATGGCCTCAACACCATAAGGGGGATTTGTGCGGCCTGTACAGAAAAGAACTCTGACTATAAATTAAAGCATAACCTACAATTTTAAGCATACTCCAATGTCCTCCTTACCTCCTATTTTAAAACTGTAGTTTTAGGTAACAGATGTGAAATATTAGTTTACAAAGACCAGCTCTATATGATGTTGTGAATTTTGGCTAAAAAAAAAATGTGTGTAATAGTCACCTATCTTTAGAAGCGAGAGGTTTTGTGCTGTACTTTCTTGTGTGTCCTCCCAATTCTTCTTTATTTCCATCATCTATTCTGTGATAGATCTTAACCTCCAGCAAATTTGTCCTAATAGAAGTAATTCTGCCCCTTTACAACTAAATAGATGGGACAGCAAGTGAGGATAAAATCAATGTTAATTTTTAGTGAATTGTGTTCATATGAAAATAACCAATTGTTCCAGTTACACGGAGACAGAAAAATAGAAAACAAAGGAAGAAGTAAGGTCTCTGCTCAGCTTTTTCATTTGTTTATTTTGTTTCTATTATAAGTAAATGAAATCTTCAATGATCTGTTCTTTAATCTTTTTTTTTGTGCCTAGTCTCATTATGTTGCAGTGAATTAAGTAGTGAAAGAAAAGCATCCAATGACATTTAGAGGATCTGCTTTTAACTATGATATATAAAGTGTTTCATATATATAATATATGTTGTATATACATGTATATATGATATATATGTATAACATGTATATTTTTAAAATTTCCTCCTGACTTGTTACCTACTCCTGCTTTTACCTATTCATTTGTCTTTACTTTAATCCTAATATTTATGAATACCGTGAAACTGTTTTTAGGAATAGTACCCAGATATCAAGGGCTAGTTAGGTCTCCATTACTTTCCAAATCAAAGTCTTTTGTTGGGATATGTGATAAGCATAACAATCGGGGTTAATTGTATACAATCCTCACTTCAATATATATGTAGGATCACAGAAGACTTTCCTTCCTCTGAAACAATTTTAGAAATGATGCACAGGTCCCCAGAGTCTCTAACAATACCTTATTTGACTAATAGCATGTCTTGGTAATTAAAAGAATAATAGTAGAAAACATATACAGAAGCAATGTTTTCATGGAGAAAGGATTCAGAGTTCAACTTGTGGGCAACGTAATACCCCATCCACAAGAGGGGAGGCAGTAGATGGAGTCACTCTTTACCCTTAGATGACCTGCTTGAGACAGTTTACTCAGTTGTAAAATATGGGCAATGACATCATTTATATTTGAGTGTGAATGTGAAAAGTAAATGTGACAATATGTGTAAAGTACTTAACACCAGGTCTGGTATTAAATGAGCATGAGATATCACCATGATGATGAGGTCACTAGTTTGCCCCTTCCACATGCCTTGGGAAATTAGAGATCAGGCTCACTGCAGGAGCTTTGTTCAGGTCCAAGACTGTGTAGATATGGGTCTTGGTTTGGTAATAAAGTTTGACTGAAAACATGGTATTTGGGACTCCATGGTAGACAAAAAAGAGCCTTAGACTTGAATCCAGGAAAATTAGCCCAGACTCTTAATGCATGAATCATTCTCTGTAAGCTTTAATTCAATTACTTCATTTGAAAATAGATGTAATAATACCTAGAGAAAAGGCATGGTAGATGTCATATTCACATCTGCTTATAAAAATTATGTTAACTATAAAAATGTTATAGAGATGCCATGCTCTATTATGACTATTACTACAAGTAATAGGATTATCATTTAGATCAGGAACAATTCCTTAGTTGACCTTTAATTTTCCTTATGGAGTCTGTGGAACAGGCTTGTCTGTTTCCCCTTAACTATCATGATCCAGATGATCAAATTGACTTCCTTCTTAGTTTACCCAACTTTTTAGTTTCTAAAACAAATATAGCCCATTCCTCAACTTCGTTCAACCTCTTTCTTTCTTCTTTCTTTTTTTCTTTTTTCTTTCTTTCTTTCTCCCTCTTTTTCATTCTTTCTTTCTTTTAGGTTTTACAGGTTATTTTCTACACTAAATAACAAGAGAACAGCTGAATTGTGGATAAAAGTAGTACATATAAATAAGTACATTTACAGGAAAACAGACATAATATTTTACTTAGATCACGTAGGAAAAAACTACCTGTTCATAGATCATGACTTGTTTTCAGAGAAGAAAAAAAAAAGAAGGAAGATTCATCCACATTTATAAAAGAACAACTGAGGCTTTTTTATGATAAGCCATATCATAGAAGTCATGGTTATTTTTTTTCCTTTTCTTTTTAAAAGTTTATTTATATTTATTTTGAGAGCAATAGAGAGCAGGCAAGGGAGGGGAAGAGAGAGAGGGAGACAGAATCCCAAGTAGTCTCTGCCATCAGCACAAAGCCCAACACAGGGCTCAAACTCACAAACTGTGAGATCATGACCTGAGCCAAAATCAAGAGTCAGACACTTAACCAACTGAGTCAACTAGGTGCCCCTAGAAGTCATGGTTCCTAAACAGAGGTCATTTTAGAGGAAATTTAAGACCACTAATCTGGTGATAGGTTGCTTCTGAGACTAAAAATGAGAAATTAGGATATGAGGAAGGGTGTAGGGCTACCCTAGATTATCTTCTAATTTTTTTCTCTGCTATAATATTCTAGTAATTGAGGAATTTTCAAAGTAAATGCCCTTATCACAATTTCAGTAGATATTTGTCTGCTATTGACCGATAATTAAAATCTTAAAATTCGAGTTAGGAAAAGTCACAGGGGTCAACAAATCCAGTTATTTCCAAATCTTCCTGAGCATAAGAGATACTAGGGAACTTGTTCCCTGGAGATTCTGATTTGAAATGTCTGTGGTGTGCCCCAGGAATTTGTATTTTCAACAAATGCCTAGGTGATTCTATTGATTTAGCAATCGTAAGAATACTCTCATGTTATTGCGTTGGAGCTAAAAACCTTGAGACTCGGCACAGCCAACATGGAAGTTGAAACCAGTTAGTGACAGACTTATGTTATGAATCCATATCCTAACTTTCAGACCAGAGCTCTCTTCTCTTCTAATTCAGGGTCTGACTCATGTGAAACAACAGTGCATATGCCTTTGTATTATTTGATATTCACCAGTTGACACCTCATAAGAACAATGCATATCACAGTAAGAATTGTTTTTGCCTCATGGACTCATGAAAAGTAAAACAACCTACTCAAAACAACTTTAAACAAATTTTCATTTGTAAGGTAAGATAGGATTTAAAGCCAGAACTTGACAAGTTTACAAGAACAGTTATAAACTGAAATAGGCTACTGAGTGAGGCTTTAGAATCCTTTTTCCCTTATTGTTTGCTTTTTTGTTTTTCCATGCTATAGGACCAAAAGGTAGTAGAAAAAACAAGTTGACTCACATCTAGAAATGTACTTTATTTAGCACTATAATTTTATACTTTGCCAACTCTTTCTCTTTTGCTTCCAATGTTCCTTCATTCATGAGAAATGATTAATATTTGCATTTATATAGGACCTATGAATGAATACAAGGGAATAACACAGATACAATATCTTAAATTTTAGATTTAACATGTCATTTACAACCAAGAATTTCTAAGAAAATGAACAGAAACTCCTTTAAATTTATCCTCACGACATCATCTCATGCATCTCTCCTTGCCATCATTAGTTACAAAACAATTTTAAAAAGAGAAAGACATAAATAATACAATGAGAAAAATATATACACAGATAATTAATAAGAGACAAAAGCACTTGTGAAAGAAATAATCCTATTTAATATGGGTAATCAGATCTATGAAAATCTATCTTTTCATCTAACAGATTTTCAGTTTTTAATTTGTTTAAGTTTTTTTAATTTTTTAAATGTTTATTTTTGAGAGAGAGAGAGAGAGAGAGAGAGAGAGAGAGAGAGAGAGAGAGAGAGATTGAGAAAGCACAAGTTGGGGAGGAGCAGAGAGAGAGGAAGACACAGAATCTGAAGCAGGCTCCAGGCTTCAAGCTGTCAGCATAGAGCCGAACACGGGGCTCAAACCCACAAACTGTGATATCATGACCTGAGACAAAGTCGGTCGCTTAACCAACTGAGCCACCCAGGTGCCCCACAGATTTACAGTTTGTTTGTTTGTTTGTTTGTTTGTTTGTTTGTTTGTTTTTAAATAGTGACAAATTTTAGAATAATCACTGGTATATACAAAAGGAATGCACAGACTTCATTGAAGGATTAGTAAATATTTACATGAAGACAATTCAGCAATTTGTAAGAACTCTTAAAAACGTTAATAGTCTAGGGGTGCCTGGGTGTTTCAGTCAGTTAGGCATCCGACTCTTGATTTTGGCTCAGGTCATGATCTGAAGGTTGGGGAGTTTGAGTCCCATATCACACTGTTCACTGGCAGTACAGAGCCTACTTGGGATTCTCTCTCCCGCCCCCACCCACACCCCCACCCCCACCCCCCAGTCTCTCTCTCTCTCTCTCTCTCCCTCTCTCAAAATGAATAAATAAACTTAAAAAAATAGTTCATAACATGTTAATTCCACTTTTAGAAGTTTTCTGAAAAAATAATTGGACAATTCATGAAGGATATAATCATTTATTAATTTATTCACTCAACAAATATTGAACATCTGCTATGTGTCAAGCAAGCAATGTTTCAGTCACTGGACATACATATTTGCAAAAACTCAGGTATAGCTCATACTTTCAGGACAGTTTAATAGGGGAGTTGAGAAACACCCGATGGTCACAAATAGATGCATAACTACAAACAGGAAGATTCTGTGAATTTAAACAATATGATGTTATCAAACACTACTTCCCTTCAGTTTCTCCTGAGAAAGTAACATTTAAACTAAGATTTAAAGAACAAAATATGAGTAAACTAGGCAAAGACAGTTTGGGGGAAGAAACAGTAGTGCAAGGCCCAGGATTGGCAAAACCCTGTTCTACTTGAGAAATTGAAATATGATCTATATGGAGAGTTATTAAAGGGGGTGGGGTGAAGTTGAAGCTGGAATAGGAAATAGAATAGGATGAAACCCTGGAAAGCCATCCTATAAATATTATTTTTTTTATCCAAAAACAATAGAAATGCAGAAAGCAGACTTAGTAGTGAGTAGCAGAATCTAATTTTTCTATTGAAAATGTCTCTCCAGCTGCATTATAAAGAACAGATTAGAGAGAGTCAAGAAGAAATTGTAGAAAAACAGTTAGTGGGCAAATACTTTCCTTTGAAGTAGAGGTGATTGCCTTATATCAAAGTACTACAGGGTAGATGAAGAGAAATAAATGAACTCAAGAATTATATAAGAAACAAAATCTTTAGGATTTGTTATGGGTTGGATATAGGGTAGGAAGGAGAGGAATTTTTTAGGAATGATTCCAAGATTTGCTGAAATGACTGAAAGGACAATAGACCCAATCAGAAAAATTAGAGAACCATGGCTGAGGACAGAGTTTTGGTAGACTGTGGAAGAGGAAATACCAAGCGTTCAATTTTGTAGCAGTTGTAAAGCAGTTGGTTCTAAGAATTCTAAGTAGCCATGTCAGTAATTCACTTGGGTATTCAGGACTAGAGTTCCAAGAAGAGATCTGAGATGGAGATACAAATATATGTTTATGTGTATTTGATAATTACTGAAATTATAATCATGAGTAAGATCTGCCTGAAAATATGTAGGGTGAGAAAAAAAAAGAAAGAAAGGAGGTCTGGTTTCTTTGAGTTCTTTGAAGACTCCAACATAAACAGTAGTGGAAGTTCTGCAGCAGAAACTGCTGAGAAGGACAGTTACATCACTAGAAAGAAAACCAGAAGACAATGATGATAGAGAAGCTAATGGCCAGTGGAGGGAGTCTCAAAGACCAAAAAACAATCAATATTTATAAATAAGTTTTTAGAACAAAAAGGATGAAGGCAAGGATTGACTGAATTTAGTGAGCTAGAGCAATGACACTGTTTTGAGAGTGGAAAGGAGGGAAAGCCATGGTGGAGGGGGTGGATGAGTGAAATGAGTGGAATGAGTAGATGTGTGAAAATGGAGACACTGATGACTGAAACACTCCTAAAATAGAAAGAAGTTAGCTTTGTAGTTCAAATGGATGTGGAGTTAAGGAAGAAGTTTTTGGTTGTTAATTTTTTTTCCATTTGTTTTGTTTTAAGATAGTAAAGATAGGAGATAATTCAGTAGAAATGGAGGAAGAAGGAAGTACTGATAATGAGATTTCCTAAGAAAATAAGAAGTATAGGCTCCCCTGTGTGAAATAAATGTGCATCCTTTATGCTAACAGGATACATGTATAATTAGCTCATTAAATTGAGGAATTATGTTTTGTCTTCTATATTTGTTTTTATTCTAGGGGAAAGTTAGAAGCTGCCTAGATGGTAAGCCACCATGGAGTTGATTAAATAAAATATTGTATAAATATGAAATATAATTTGGCCTTTAAAGTTATCTATATTTTTATTTATTGAACTGAAAATATTTTCACAGTAGTAGTACTATCCATAATTTTCTTTTTGCCTTATGCTTAGGATAGCATTTTGCATATAATTGGTGTTTAAAAAACACTGGCTAAATAAGTAGAGAAATACACTACATAGAGTAAAAATTCCACTACACAAATAGGTATACAAGGAATATTGACATTTCTTTATTTTCTATAAATCAGCTTGGTTTTGATGCCAAACTCTTATTTCATGGGAACTTATGACAAATTCTCTCCGTGTCCACCTATGGTATTCTGCTTCCAGAAGCTGTACCAGGGTTTTAGGGAGGTAATCTCTGCCCACGGCAATGTTTATCTGTGGGCTAGCTACATTCTGGCTTCTGTGGCCCTTTCTAGTGTGTTGTTTTGTCTCATGTGGAAATCAGAATCTTGGGCTATAGGCCCAGGGTGTAGGGTCTGGCCTCTGTGCATCAAGTATCCTTGCCTCCAGAGAATATCTTGAGTCCTCCAGAGAGTTAGCACAGGCCCCCTTGGCTTATATGACTCATGCCTATCTCTCTCATCTCCAGAAATGTTTAGCTACTGAAGCAACTCCTTTTCATCCTCATTCTTCTCAATGGTTTTGGATTTTTGGAGACAAAAGGCAGCTCTAGAATAAAACTGCCCTATATCATAGAACATGCTATCTCTTGGGAATGGGGAAATTTTAGGGTCCAAAAAAGTAATATGTCAAATAGTATCTGCTCAAATGTTTTAACTTTGTGAAAAAGTCATGAGAATGTGGGATGGGCACATAGAGAAATGGAAAGATTTATAAAGCTTCTGTGTAATGAGACACTGTGGGGATTTTTAAATTTTGTTGTTTTGCTTGACTCATTTTCTTTTTTCTATTATCTTTAATAATTTCTTTTGTAACATATTATTGAATATATAAAATAAATAATGGAAAAAAGGAAAAATATAATTTTAATATTCTAGAAACATAAATGGTTTTCCCTTGAAAAGTACAGCATTGCCTACGGCTGATACACAGCGGAGTCCACTAATAACTCCAGTTTCTGAATGGCCAGGAATTTATATTCCTGAAATCCCTATAAGAAATCCCTATTTCATCTTGGGTCTTACAAGTTGTATGCAACTGGTGCCTTGGGGATACACTATATTAATTACATGCTCTACATTTGAGAGCACTTTTTTTCTAAAGAGTCATACTGTATGTGTTACATACAGAATAATACCATTTTTTTTCCAATGGACTCCATCCTGCTTTGCATTTAAGTCGTTTTTAGATATATTTTGAAAAGGTCTCCAATTACAGGTGGAGGACAGAGTTTAATAAATCACAGAGGAGGGAAATTTTATATGGGAAATGGCATGTTCCATACCTTTGCCATTTCTAAAATTTATCATTTATCCATAAAAGGACTTGTGCATGTTGATACCCCTTTTGAGCATATTCTTTAATTGACCGAGTTTAGAAAATGTAGGCTCTATTCAGACTGCGATACTGTCTATGTTACTTCATCTTCCAGCATTTTCTTTTACTTCACTCTCTTAGCAGGGTGAGATTGGGAATGAGGATGTTGTTTTCTTCCTTTGCCCTTAAGCAATCATTTGCTTTGACTAAATTCCTCTCTGTAACACTGACAGGCATGTTGCCAACAGAGTGCTCTCTGCTTATTGCTGTTGACCCTGCTCTGCTGGACTCAAGGCCACACACCAAAGGAGCATATTCTGATCTCCTCCATAGAGAAAGCCAAAGCAAATCATGAAATGATAGCTAACTACTGTTACTTTAGTTTGATTCTGAGAATTATACATGACCAATTTTTAATCTTCACTTTGTATAAAATCCCCCTTGCTCCTGAGGCCAATGAACTAGGAAGACTAAAGCAAAAATAAATCCTGTAAATATTCAAGGCTAATGATCTTTCAAAACCATTTCTCACCATAATGATTGTTATACATCCATTTGAGAAGACTAGCTTTGATTCCCTTGTGCCTTTTGTGAATCAGTTCCAGAAAGTCAGCTATCAGGCCCAAACTTCAGTTTAAGGACTGTGGGCAGCAGCCACTGGATACAGAATCACAAAAGAGAAGCTACAATAGAAGAGCCAGGGATTCAGTGAAGCTGAGCATAAAGAATAAGCAGTGATCCACAATACGCAAACAAACAAACAAACAAACAAACAAAAAACAGGTATCCAGAGGCAAGTACAAATTAAAGATCACCATAAAATAGCAGCTTGAAGTCATGTTGTTAAGCAAAAGTTCCAGGCACATGGATCCTGGGAGTCAGGCTAAAACAGAGCTCCCAAAAATGTGAGACCCAAAACAGTGAAGGAAGAAGAGAAGATTTTAGGCTTTGCTTAGAGTCACTATTCAATAAAAGTGAATTAAATTGTAATCATTTCGTTTTACTTTTAATTACCTTTCAAGACTTTCCAGAGAAAAAGTTGCAATTTAAAGCTATATGTTTTATAACTCTCCAGTAACTTATTTTTATCGGAAAGAGACATAGCCTCTTGTTTAGAGGCTTTAGATGCTGTGCTTTTTATCATACATATTTTATATCATCTCCTATTATGGTAAATAATATTTTCCATTTTAATGACACAAATTATTCTTTTAGGCATACTTGAAATGAATTTATTTAAATAGAAATATTAGGTCAATAATAGTTTTAATGTTTTAATAGTTTTAATGAGCTTCTACTTAGATATGGCAGAAGTCCTAAAAGTGGCACGCAGATGATAGCATTTGGGACATAATGTTTTGAGTATGATGAAACACATTCTTGCATGTACACCAATTTCCCCCATCAATTTGAAGCTATGTCTATTTTCATAGAAGACTGAGAATACCAAACACACACATGTACATACAGATACACACAAAGAGATGTTTCTGTGAATTATAGGAGGAGGGGAACCTATTTCCAACTTTTACTCTTATCTGGTAAAGGAATTTGAAATGAAACAATAGCATCAAACAATGCAAACAACAAAAACTGTCTATCTAATGTTTGTAACTCCTCTGAGCTAATGTGCTCACCTAAGTGATCCAGTTTCAGATGGTCAGTGGCATTCCCCTTGGCTAATAACAATATCACTGGCTGACACTAATATTCTGATCTCAGGAAATATTAAGATTTAAACATACTCAAAACAATATTGCTTTATTCAAAGAGTTGTTAGAAAGCTTTTTATGGAATTGAAGTGTTTGTTTGTTTGTTTATTTACTTTGGTATAGTTGACACAATATCACATTAGTTTCAAAAATACAACATAGTGAGTGATTCAACAACTCTATACCTTATGGTTAAATCTATGAGTAAAGCAATACTTTTCTGTGATACTGTGAAGCAAAACCAAGTTAGAATCATAGTCAACTGTCATAAATCAGCCTCTATTCTAATAATAAGAAAAGAGCTGTCTTTTCTTTCATATTTGGTAACATATTTAACTTTATATCTAGTAGTCCTGTCAGTCTAAACCCACTGTGTTTTTTAACAATTGAAATGTAACATACATACAAAAAAGGTGCATACCAGAATAGCACAGTTCAAGGAACTTTCACAGTCTAAACATTTTTATGAAACAAGCACCCCATCCTTACTCATTGCAGTCACTGCAGTCTGACAAGGGTAACTGATATCCTGGCTTGTAATAGTGTAGATTAGTTTTTACATATTTTTTAATTTGCATAAATGAGATAATGTAGAATATGCCATTTTATGCCTTTATGATTTCTTACATTCAAAAATATATTTTTGCGATTCAACATTATATTTTTGAGTGCAATTGTAGATTGTTCATTTTTATGCTGTACATTATTTTTGAAAAGATGTTGAACCTCCGTCAGGAATTGCAAATTTAAACTACATTGAGATAATATTTTTATCTATCAGACTGGCAAATTTAAAAAAAAATAAACAAAAGAATGGTAATGGTAACATGAGAGTACACATATGTTCAAATTCACCAAATTGCGTACATGAATTATATGCAGTGTTTTGTAGACTTATTATGTACTTCAATAAAGCTGAAAGAAAGAAGAAATAGGGGAAGTGACACTTGTCTGAGTATGCCTTCTGGTAATGTTTCATTTTTTTTTAAAGTATATAGGAGAAAATTGAAATGCCATTCCAACAAAAACAAATTAATTCATATTTCAAATAAATACCATAACTATCCTAAAGGTTAATGAAAAAAACTAATCCCAAACACAATATAAATTAACATATCAAAAATTAATTAATGAATAAAAAATAAACCAATAAGCAAATAAATAGAGAAAATGAGGAACCTCCTCTCTAATATAAGGCCAAGTAATAAATGTGGAAATAATTATCAGATATGATGGCAACAATCATCATAACAGATTCAAGCAGGGATTAATAAATGGTAAAGTGAATAAGTGAACATTTGAGAATTGAGAGTTATATATATGGCCTTAAAGTATTTCTATACATATATTTATTAAATACAAAGGGAAAAATATAGTGAAACAATGTCGCAGAAAACCACCCTAACCAAGATATCCAAATTAATATTACCAATAATGGGAAAAATCGGCCTCACACTCCACTTGATATTATTGCTGACAAAACCACAACATCATTCCTATGATATCCTGGTCCAAACTGTTATCATATAAATCTAATCATGAGAAAACAACAGTGATCCCAAAGTGAGGGACTTTTTACAAAACAATTATCCTGTATTCTTCAAAAATATCAATATACTGAGATTTAAGGACTGCAAATCTATTTTAGAATCAAAGAGTCTAAAGAATCAACTGGATGCAAGATACCACTGGGGGTTTTATTTTTTATAAAGGGCATTACTGGGAAATGGATTAAATCTGAATATTATCAGCTAGTTAGATAATTGAATCAAATTAATTACCTGACTTTTTAAAAATTTTACTGTAGGTATGTAAGATAATGTCCTTGACCTTTAGAAAAGCAAATTTAAGTATTTCGGATTAATGGATATCATGTCTGAATATTCCTGTCCAATGATTGTGGGAAAAATATTCATCCTATATCATACATAGAGAATATAAATCATAAAACATCAACTACCATTATACACATTCACATGTATATGTACACATATATACATGTTTAATGTATATATATGTATATGTATGTTATGTATATGTACATGTAATACATATGTATTAAAATTTGGGGTATCTGAGTGGTAAAACGTATGTAGAATTTTTTTATATATTGATATTCTTAAGCTTTTCTGTAAGTCTGAAATTGTGTCAAAATGCAAAGGTAAAAATTAAAAAAAAAAAAGTCCAGGAAAAGCACACAACTTTTCAAAATGTGTCAAAAGATCAGTAGATCTTAGTAGAAAATGGAATTATAGAGTTCCAAGCTAGGAATGTAGTAAAGGTAAAATTAGACAGGTACTTAGGCATCAGTTGCTATGGCAAACAGGCTGATTTTACCTGATGGCATTTCTTTCACCCAGGACTTTTTAAATTAGTCATGTACATATGTGCCAAAACGTGCACTCTTGTACTTTAAAGTTGTGATCTGGAATTGGACAAAAAACTCCACGTTTCTTCGAAAATTCTGCTGAACTTGACAGCTTATTTATCCTTCAGTTCTACTGATGGCTACAGAAGGGACATTAGTTAATTGAGGCAGTCTTGTACGTTCTTATTTTTAAATGTAAAATTCCCTGCAGTAAAATAATCATGGTGCCCTTTATGAAGTTTTTAGTGGCCTTTACATAATAATAATGAGCTTAAATTTGCAAGGTTTGCTTGACTTTTACAAGTGTTTTAAAGTGGACATAGAGGGGCGCCTGGGTGGCGCAGTCGGTTAAGCGTCCGACTTCAGCCAGGTCACGATCTCGCGGTCCGTGAGTTTGAGCCCCGCGTCAGGCTCTGGGCTGATGGCTCGGAGCCTGGAGCCTGTTTCCGATTCTGTGTCTCCCTCTCTCTCTGCCCCTCCCCCGTTCATGCTCTGTCTCTCTCTGTCCCAAAAATAAATAAAAAATGTTGAAAAAAAAAAAATTAAAAAAAAAAATAAAAAAAAAAGTGGACATAGAAATCTTTTCAATGTATTTACATAATTAGTACTTATTTAAGGCTGATATACAAGCCTAATTATTTAAAATAAAAACAGGATTTAATTAACAAATATGCTAATTGTGCTAATTTAGAAATTAGGCTCAATTCAGTCCTCTTTGGAAAACTTTGAAGGGGACTGGATTGTAGTCAAATATAAAAGATGTAACAATACCAGAGTTTCTTTGACATATGTTTCTTGATTTCAGTACTTCATTGTTAGTATTTAGAACTTGTGTATTTTGTGTGAAACACCTGTGTATTTTGCAAAGTTTAAAAATGTCATTTGACATTATCCCAGCTTATTTTTTTTCAGTAGGAAATATACAATAAGAGTGGCTTGAACAGCCAAGCTGACCTTTAAATTAAAAAAAAATAATAACAAAAGCAAAGTGTTTGTGTTTTTGACTTGACAGACCTCAAAGACAAGTTAAACTTCTTGCTAACAGCTAGAGGGAAAAACAAAGTGGGATACTGGCTTACAATCATAACCTTTGCTGAAGAAAATGTTGACTCTGAAAACCAGCACAACAAAGCTTTCACTTAGCTATTCATAGCTATTATTTCTTATATCAGTAAATCACTAGTGACAACAAATGATAACTATTCCAAAGTTCTACTGAAAATAAAAAGCATTAATTTGTGGGAACCTCAAGAAAAAGACTTTCTTGACAGGAAATTTCTGACATGGATGGAAGAAATACTTCTTTTTTCTTTCTTTTGATAAATCTAATTTGTCAGGGCTTCATGTGAGACTTCTGGCAAATGTAACCTTGAGTGGAGGCATCTATATTAAAGATTCTTATTAAGTACCTACTATATGCCAGACTAATCTGAAAATATTTCATTGAAGACAATTTTTTTAATATGTCAGCATCTGAGTGATCAGCTGTGCTGATATTTATAGAAGAGTATGTACAGAATACAAAACAAATTACAAAGCTTTGAAAAATGACAGGAAGAGAGTGTCAATTGCCAGAGACTACAGATTATTGCACTTCATTCCCTTACATCTCTTAGATTCCTATAGAAGCTAAATTAATCTATATTTTACTTAATAATTTTTAAAAAATTTTTTTTTCAACGTTTTTTATTTATTTTTGGGACAGAGAGAGACAGAGCATGAACGGGGGAGCGGCAGAGAGAGAGGGAGACACAGAATCGGAAACAGGCTCCAGGCTCCGAGCCATCAGCCCAGAGCCTGACGCGGGGCTCGAACTCACGGACCGCGAGATCGTGACTTGGCTGAAGTCGGACGCTTAACCCACTGCGCCACCCAGGCGCCCCAATAATTTTTTGATTTCAGTAAAAACGTGTAGTCTCCAGTAGGTCAATTTCTCAAAGCCTTTCTTTACTTTACAATAGGTTTTGTGTAGTTTATATGAGATACATCACCAGGTGCCCTTATCCAATTGGGTTAAAATGAGGATACAAGTTTTCCATCATACTTAAGAATCTAAACACTATAATCTCACTGCATTGAGGGTTAGCTTTGTGTTACGTTATTTTTTTCCATACAATGTATATGTATAATTATGCATATTTTCAGTCTTTATTTTGGTCTTACTTGTTATTTATTTTTTAATGTTTATTTTATTTTTAAGAGAGAGAGAGACAGACAGACAGACAGAGTGCAAGCAGGAAGGGGCAGAAAGAGAGGGAGACACAGAATCCAAAGTAGGCTCCAGACTCTGAGCTGTCAGCACAGAGCCCAACATGGGACTCGAACCCATGAACCGTGAGTTCATGACCTGAGCCAAAGTTGGCCCTTTAACTGACTGAGTCACCTAGGTGCCCCTCTCTTCCCTAATTTTAATTAAAATAAATGTCATCAAGACTACCAAGAAGTTGAAGAGAAAGGAGGCCATGATAATGTCTTCTACAAAATGAACAAATATGAAATTTATGTACCAAAATTACATGAATTTGGTTTAGGTCTTTATTTGTATTAAGTAAATATTACGCTTTCTCACTCTATTTTAAAATAAGGTGTTAATTCCTTGGAAAACTAACAGAGAACACTGTTTCATGAAATTATTTGTTACTTAGCAATTTTAAATAATAGAGAAAAGGGGAGAGAGAGAGGAAAAAATAGGAGAGAGAAAAATAGGAGTTTGTTTATAGAAAACTAACAACGTTTAGGGAAATTTTGATGAATAAACATGGGCTCAAGCTAAAGGAATCTTTGTTTTAAAAAGTTGGATCTTAAGAATGGCTAAATGAAGCATCATATTCTTTGATTCCTGTGAAGAGCAGATAAAACAGAAGAAAGTAAGACTCCCCTGCATGGAAGGATGACAGTGGCTCCAACAATGCTAAAACAGTTAAAACAAACTTTGTATTGGTTTTTGTTCACAAATGTCATGTCCACTGCATTTTGACTTTGGTTTCCTTTCTTTTCAAACCCTAGGAAACCTGAAACTCAAAATAAAATTCCTACCCTTTGCTGAGCTCTGTGGGTTTGGAAACTTCTCTAGGGTTTAGTTCATTTTTTCATTCTTACCAACTGGCAGAAGAATGAGACACTAAACCCAAATGAAACCACAAAAATTGGTCTCAACACAGCCCTGACTATCAAGAGAGAGCAAAATGTTAAGTTTATAGGTTCACTGAATAGTTCAGGGTTTTGGAAACTATTCACATTATACTTGGCCCTCTTTATCTCTGTTTTCAACCCCAAACTAAAAAATCCCTCCGGATTTAAGGTTTCAGTTTTAGGACAGAACCTTGGACCTTAACAACAGAAATTTTCTTACATGGATACTCAAAGAAAGAGAATTGTATATGTTTGAATCTTATGAAAAGACAATTTTAAAATTTATATAAATTGATAGCATAAAATAACTGAAAACTTGTAAAATGCAAACTAATCCTATTATGGACTAAAATTGGTGGAATATCACTGAATCATTCACTAGATTATCCAAACTATGATGATTTGTGTATAGTTAGGTATTTAGGTAGTTAAATCATTTAAGAAAATTAAAATTAAAATTTTTGGAGTAGTTAGTTGAAATTTTAAGTACAATATAAATAAAGTTTATTATTGACTTCTATTGAAGACTAGGAACTAAAAGTGCAGTTACATTGGCAGTGATTGTGGGAATAAAGAAAAGTAGGCAAAAGCAAGTCATGTTCATCTTTTCTACCCTGAAAATAATCTACTCATTTTCTTTTCTGAGCTATGGAATGAAGGTCATCAGCTGCTCTCATATTTGAGTTCCACTAATGTCTTCCCATTCAAATCTATATTATTTACTTTTTAAAAAACCAACATGGATCACCTGGCTCATTCCGTTAAGCTTCCAACTTCGGCTCAGGTCCATGAGTTTGAACCCCATGTTGGACTCTGTTCTGACAGCTCAGAGCCTGGATCATGCTTCGGATTCTGTGTCTCCATCTCTCTCGGCCCCTTCCCCCACTTGCACTCTGTCTCTCTCTGTCTCTCAAAGCTGAATAAATGTTAAAAAAAATTTAAAAAACCAACGTCAAAAAAAAAACACAAATTCAAAATATCTTCTATTGACTAGCTGCCTTGTTAGGATTAAATTTAGATTGAATGTGGCTCCCTAATTAACCTATAAACACACACATAAACATTTTAGTGGCTTAATGAAATAGTTTTATTTCTTTATTTGCACAAACAGAAAATCTGGAGGTAAAATGAAAGGATAAATAGAGTTGTCTAAGTAACTAATCAAGGACATAGGTACCTTCTTGTTTCCTATTTCTTTTCTTTTACTACATAGCTTTTTCTTTACTTCCTAAGTTTTTGTTTGTAAGGAAGAGCAGATAATAGTCAACAGAAAAAAAATTTAACTTTTCTATCCTCTTTTTATTTCACTGCAGTAAAGACACACATACATAACATGAGACTTATTTTTCTTAACAAATTTCTAAGTGTACAAAACAGTATCATTAACTATAAGTCTTTATCCCTTTTAATGAACTTTCTTGGAACACCCAACCAACTGTCTATTTATTTTACTTTGGCCAGAATAACGTCATCAAATGGCAACTTTCAATAGAAAGGTAGTCTGTGGAGACAAGTATTTTTAGTTGGATGCAATATCACAATCTAAAAATAGGCATGTTTTTGGTAAGGCAGAATAAAGGAACCAATGCTGTATACTGAGCCACAACCATCACTGTCTACTGAATACAGCTGATTTTTAAAAATTCCAAACAACAATTCTTGCCATTTATTTGTATATATCTAAGAATTAAGGGGTATGTAAAATGATAACTTAGCTGAGAATTTTCCAAAGATACAGAGAGATACTAGCATTTAGATCAAAAAAGCACATTGAAGGATACGATAAAAAATCCAAATCTACAAAGTATAGTGAAACTCCAGCGGCGGCGGGGAAGGGAAGAAAAAAAGATATCCTAAATGCAACAACAGAGTGAAGGGAAAAAATCACAAAGGGAAGGGGGGAAATATCTATAAATTAACAATGATTTAATTAAGAACGATAAATATAGGCAAAACCAAATAAGCATTAGTGACTAGTTGCGGGGAGTGACAATTAAACAAAATATAACTAAAAGAATACATTAAAGTAATGTAAAATGTATGTGGAAGGTAGTTTAAAATGTTTTAAACACTGATTTTGGCAACAGAATACACTTGCTGATCACATTTAGAATTTGCGATGTTGTAGGTACCCATGTTAGAAAAATAGGGTTAAACTTTTAAGATCAGGTTAGAATATAAACATAAGGAATAAAGAGTGACATGGTCACTCCAAGAAAAAGCAATAAATGGATATAGAAACTAAAGTAAAAACATAACACATAGTATACAAAATTAGATAGTTAGAAAAAATATAAATGCATCAGTAATGATAAACTGTTTAAGGGAACCTGGGTGGCTCAGTCGTTAAGGGTCCAACTTTGGCTCAGGTTATGGTCTCATGCATGGTTAGTGAGCTCCGAGCCCCATGTCAGGCTCTGTGCTGACAACTCAGCCTGGAGCCTGCTTTGAATTCTGTGATTCCCTCTCTCTGTCCCTTCCCTGCTGTCTCTCTCTCTCTCTCTCTCAAAAATAAATAAACATTTAAAAAATTTTTAAAAAGAAACTGTTTAAACTCCAAAAATATTCAAATAGAGCAAAAATTTAAAATACGAAGTTTCAAACATGACTAAAATACGTCTCAGAAATATTGAAGGTATAGGGATTGAAATATAAACTAATTTAATAAAACATATATAAATATTAATGTCAGTTACAGTCTTTTGAGGAAAATTATAGATACTAAGATTATTGTTACTTTTAATATTTATTTTACTACTGTAGCACTCTTTTAAAAAGTCACATAGTATACTATAAAAACATTAAATGAATCAATTAAAAATGACAAATAATTCTTCAGGAAGAATTTTTAATCTGAGAATGTTACATATATAATGAAAACAAGAAAATAATTGACAAAGATTTTGAATTTTTTTTCAAGAATTTCGTTGGTAAAAAGGCAGAAATACAGTATTGTAAAGGACAGATAATACATCTGGTTTAATGAACATACAGAACCCTATTCACCAATTACAGACTATATATTCTTTTAAAGTACACCTGAAACATTTAGTGATATGACTCATAAAATAAAGAATTAACAACAGAAAATACAGAAAATGTTGTATAAATACAGGAACATGCTTTTGGACATTAAGAAGAAACAAAACTCATACAACTGAAATTTTTTAAATTGTGATCTGTAATGTATTAGTGAAAGAATAACTTATGATTAAAAATAGAATTATTTAGATCTGCACATTAATGTATCTATATCTATATAATCTATACCTATATCTATCTATAGATGTATATAATGTGAGATGCATCAAAAGCAGCACACAGGGGCATTTATAGTACTAAATGCAAAATTTGAAAAAAAAAATAATGACCCAAGACTACGAATCATGAAATAGGAAAGAAGAAAAGAATGGGGGGTAGAACCCAGAGGGAGAAACAAAAGATGAAGAAAAGCGGGTTGAAATAATTTATAGCAATTAGAGTAGAAAATAACTAAGTATAAAATAAGAACATATTAGAGAGGTTTAACAAAGCCAAAAGATAACTTATAGGGGAGAAAAAAGTAGGCATATGTGACAAAGAGAAATTTGAGTTGAAGTTATTATGAATGAAAAAGAAACATTAGTGTTATAGAATGAATATTTGTGTTCCTTCAAATGTTTTTATGGCTTTGTTGGAATATAATTCACATATAAAATTGTTAGATACTTAAAATGTACATCATGGTAATTTGATATACACATACATTGTGAAATGGATTGTATTTTTATACCTTGAATATAGGCATACCTCTAAGATATTGTGGGTTCCTTGGAAATATTGTGCATTCTGTTACAGACCACAGCAAATCTGTCCCTCTCCTGCTCACTCTCTCTCTCTCTCTCAAAATAAGTAAATAAAACTTTAAAGAAAAAAAAAGAACTGAATAAACCAAGAGCTCAGAAGGAGATCAAAATCCTTTAAAACTTGATATATGAGAGAAGTATCATTGCGATTTTATAAGGATTGGGTGTAATGCATACATAGTCAATAAATATCATTGGTACCTTTGCATTGGAACCATGTAAATGGTTCCTATTTTACATAGTATTTCAGAACAAATTTCACATGAATTAATGAAATAAATGCGAAAAGAAAAACCTTAAAACATTTAAAACACTATAGAGGAGTTATCAGTCAACTACAGTAGTTTAAAATATCGGTGTCTCCTATATTCCTTATGAAGCTAAACAATCTAATTAAAAGTTGGAAATAAATATAAGCAGTTCATAAAAGTGGATTATTAATATATATGAGAAAACATAATTATTTAAATATGAAATATAAATCATTTTTATGTAAAGTTGTGTTTCCAGAGTTATGCAGTTTGTGCAAACCTGAGGACCACACTTTGACTAACACAGTCTAAAGAATCTATGTGCAAAAGGATGCCTGTAATTCCTGTGGACAATTGATAAATTGGAAGCTTCAGAAAAAGTGAATTATAGGGGCACCTGGGTGGCTCGGTTGGCTAAGCGTCCAACTTCAGCTCAGGTCATGATCTCACGGTTCATGGGTTGGAGCCCTGAGTAGGCTCTGTGCTTACAGCTCTGATCCTGGAGCCTGCTTTGTATTCTGTGTCTCCCTTTCTCTCTGCCCCTCCCCTACTCACAATCTTTCTCTCTCTCAAAAATAAATAAACATTAAAAAAAATTAGGGGTGACTGGGTGGCTCAGTCAATTAAGTTGTCTACCTTCAACTCAGGTCATGATCTCACAGATCATGGGTTCAAGTTCCCTGTTGGACTTTGTGCTAATGGCTCAGAGCCTGGAACCTGCTTCAGATTTTGTCTCCTTCTCTCTCTGCCCCTCCCTTGCTCATGCTTGGTCTCTCTCTCTCTCTCTCAGAAATGAACAAAACATTAAAAATTTTTTAAATAATAAAATAAAAAAATTTAAAAAGTGAATCATAGAAATAAAGTCTTCAGCAGTGGTACATTGAAATACCGTCTAGTCATTAAAGTTAATAAACCAAATTTAAAGTTAAGTGTATTAACCAGAATACATTCGGGGAAAGTTAATGCTGATTTTAAAATATTGCAAGAAAATACTTACACTCTGGTGCCATATTAAATTAAAACACACCCTACCATCCTTTAAATGTGGTTATGTATAAGTGATAATCTACATAATATATAAATCATGCAAATGAATTATATATACCAACCTAAATATAATGGTTTCCTCTAGGCCTGGATGAAGGAATGTGTGGAGTAGGTTTTATCTATAATTCTCCATGTGTTTGATAATAAGAAGCATAATAAAATTATTTGAATTTTCAATTATAACAAAATACTGAAAATTTTAAAATGTAGATGGTAAGTACATAGGTACCTAGTATATTATCTCCTGTATGTATGAAGCATTTCATAATTAAAATAGTTTTAAAATATAGTCACTTACCAATAATAATTTCTCAATAGAATATAGATATATATTACTAAAATGATTTTTAATGTAATGGCATTTCCTTATATATTACCTAATTAGCATTCTGTGATCAATTGAAAATCAAATCAAAGCCATTCTTAAAACATAGCTGTGATGGGAAATGTAAATCAAAACCATAATGAGATATCACTGTATTATACTTATCAGAATGGCTAGAATCAAAAAGACATGAAATAACAAGTGTTGTCAAGGATGCAGAGCAAAAGGAACACTTGCACTCAGAGGTAGGAATGTAAATTGGGGAAAACTGTATGGAGATTCCTCAAAAAATTAAAGACAGAAATACCATATGACCCAATAATTCCACTATTGGGTATTTACTCAAATAAAATGAAAACACAAATTTGAAAAGATGTATACTCCCTTATTTTATTGTAGCATTACTTAAAATAGCCAACATACAAAAGCAACCCTTGTGTTCATAGATAGAAAAATGAACAAAGGAGGTATTATACACACACACACACACACACACGCACACACGCAAATACACACACACATGCACGGACTGTTACTCAGCCATAAAAAAGACGAGTTCTTGCCGTTTGATGTACATACAGGGTATTATGCTAAGTGAAATAAGTCAGACAGAGAAAGACAAATATCATATGATTTCACTTATATTTAAAAACCAAAACAAATGAACAAACAAAAAGCAGAAACAGACCTATAATTACAGAGAAGAAACTGATGGCTGCCAGAGGATGGGCAAAACAGGTGAAGGGTAGTGGGGGATACAGGCCTCCAGTTATGGAATGAATAAATCATGGGAATACAAAGTACCGCATAAGGAATATAGCCAATGATATTGTAATAGCATTGTGTGGTTACAGATGGTAGCTACTCTTGTGGGAAGCACAACATAATGAATAAACTTACTGAATCACTATGTTGTACACCTGAAACAAATGTAACACTGTGTGTCAACTATACTCACATTTTTAACATAAATAAATAAGTAAATACAGCACAGAGTGAAGAGAGACTTCCACTATGTTAAGCTATCTGAGGAGGCTAAGCATGCAAATAAAATGAACATTTTTTCTGGTGTTTAAAATAAAATAAAAGTGATGGGTCAAAAAAAGAAGCTATGATGGTTAATTTTATGTGTCAACTTGGGTAGGCTGTGCTGCCCAGTTAATCAATTAAACACTCATCTTAATATTGCTGTTGAGGTATTCTGCAGTTGTCTAACACCCACAATCACCTAACTTTAAGGAAAGGAGATTATCCTCAATAATGTGGGTGGGCCCCATCCAGTTACTCAAAGGTTTTTAGAGCAAAACTGAGGTTTTCCTGAGAAACAAGAAATTCTCCCTCAAGACCCCAGGCAGCTTTAACCCCTGACTGAGAGTTTTTAGCCTGAAGGACTGCTCTATAGACTTCAAACTGGCCCCATGATTGTGTAAGCCAGTTCTTTGAAAAAAATTGTTTATGTGTGTCTGTGTGTGTTCTATTGTTCTGTTTCCCTGGAGACAGTGACTGATACAAATGTAAATCACGATTCCTTATCAGTTAATTCCTAAAGAAATTCATTAAGTATTGTATAACTTTAAATCAGGTTGATCTTGAGCCATTTTGTGTGAGAGAGTAGGTATGTACACATGTGTATGTACATATAGGCATTTGTGTGTGTGTTAGAGACTATTTGCTGACTTTTTTTGTCTGTTTTTATCTCTTCTATAGTTTCTGTAAAACACTGTAGCTTAATGATGCAACATCATCCCTCACTTCATTGCAAACAAAATTACAATTTGTTCAGGTTTACATCCCTAAGTGACTCCATGTCCCGCTAAGGGGTAAATCTTATAAAGCTGAGCCTATTGTGATGATATGATTTCTCTTTACAGTAATTGATTAAAGGTTGAGCATATAACAAATCTGGGGGCATTGATACACAATGATAGGTCTACTGGACAGTCTATAGAAAAACTGGAAGACATAGTTTCTTTTCTCCGTCTGCATATTGTGTTGTCAGACGAGATGCCTGGAATTGCAGCGACCATCATCCAACTCTGATGGGAGCCAGCCTGAATTAAACAAGCTTTTTGGGATATTTCACATTTTCTTCCTTTTTAGCCAATCTAGGCTAAATTCTTCTGTTACTTGTAGCCTAAGTCACCATAACTTACGTAAACTTTCATTTGTTTCTTCAGAAATTGTGACATAATAAGTAACACCAACTACCAAATCCACTGCATTTAACCTGGCGGGGTAATTTAAGACTTGAACATTAAACACCAGAATATTACGGTATACTCAGTGAAACCTAATATCTTGGAAAAGACTCTTCAAAGATCCAGTTTGAGTGAATTCAACTAATGACACTTAATTGCAGATTTTTTTTGGCTGGTTTCAGTCAACTGAAGGCATTATTAATGTGGAGTGCAAATGGATCTAAATTCAAAAAAAGCATTCATTCCAATTCTATTCTCATAATGCTGATAGAGTATAGGCCAATCTTTGTTAACTACTGAAAATACTTCTCAACCATATCTGATTAATTGAGTAGACTGATAGAAATCTCTATTTGAAGAGCAGAACATTGCCTTATCAGATTGCTCACCTTTGATTCTCTTTCCAAATTAGAAGAATTTATAGAAGAATTACCTGAGAAACTATGCCACTAATAATCATTCATTTTCTTTTGTATACTGCCTAAAAAAGGAATGTTAACTATTTTGTATTTTTTAATGAAAATAGAATATAATGCAGTCTGTACTCTCTTGCTATGGATATGAGCTAAATATTAAAGTTGCAAAAATGGCAACAACAACTAAAACAGCTTTTTAATCTCAAAGCTTTGTTTAAAGACCAATATAGTTGCTTAAAGACGAATATAATACCTACATACCTATAATACCTACATAGTTAATACAAATTGGTCTTTGTTTAAAGACCAATATAATACCTACATAGTTATCTCTATGAATCACGCCTGTCTCAATTCACCTAATTATTGCACATAATAGCAAACTATATATTTTCAATACTTAGTATGAAGTGGGAGTTGTCAACTGTTTGTATTTCACTCTGTGTTTATTGGATATTGTGTGTCTCATCCCTGAGATTTATTGTTAATTTTTTTTCACATTAAGGTTTCTTTTGTTTTTTTTTTGTTTGTTTGTTTCTTTTTTAAAAACTTAAAGTTAGTTAACATACAGTGTAGTCTTGGCTTCAGGAGTAGAATCCAAGTGATTCATCTCTTACATGCAAAACCCAGTGCGCATCCCAACCATCACCCATTTGACCCATTACCCCACCCACCTCCCTTCCAGCAATGCTTAATTTGTTCTCTGTATTTGAGTCTCTTATGGTTTGTCTCCCCTCTGTTTTTATCTTATTTTTCCTTCCCTTCCCCTATGTTCATCTGTAGCATTTCTCAAATTCCACATATGAATGAAATCATATGATATCTGTCTATTTCTGACTTATTTTGCTTAGCATGATACCCTCTAGTTCCATCCGTGTTGTTGCAAATGGCAAGATTTTGTTCTTTTTCATCTCCAAGTAGTATTACAATGTATATATAAACCACATCTTCTTTATCCATTCATCAGTCAATGGACATGTGGGCTCATGGATAGTGCTGCTGTAAACTTTGGGGTTCATGTGCCCCTTCAAATCAGCATTTTTGTATCTTTCAGATAAATACCTAGTAGTGCCATTGCTAGGTCGCAGAGTAGTTTTATTTTTAATTTTTTGAGGAACCTCCATACTGTTTTCCAGAGTGGCTGCACCAGTTTGCATTCCCACCAGCAGTGCAAAAGGGTTCCCCTTTTTCCACATTCTCACCCACATCTCTTGTTTCCTAAGTTGTTCATTTTAGCCACTCTGACAGGTGTGAAGTGGTATTTCATTGTGGTTTTGATTTGCATTTCCCAGATGATGAGTGATGTTGAGCATCTTTTCATGTGGCTGCTAGCCATCTGGATGTCTTCTCTGGAAAAGTGTCAATTCATTTCTTCTGCCCATTTCTTCACTGGATGATGTGTTTTATGGGTGCTGAATTTGGTAAGTTCTTTATAGATTTTGGATACTTACCCTTTATTCGATATTTCATTTGCAAATATCTTCTCCTATTCCATCAGTTGCCTTTTAGATTTTTCGTTTCTTTCCTTCAGTGTGCAGAGGCTTTTTATTTTGATGACTTCCCAATAGTTCATTTTTGTTTTTATTTCCCTTGCCTCTGGAGACATGTCAAGTAACAAGCTACTGTGGCCGAGGTCAAAGATGTTGCTGCCTATTCTCTCCTGTAAGATTTCGACGGTTTCCTGTCTCACATTTAGGTCTTTCATCTACTTTGAATTTGTTTTTGTGTATGGTGTAAGAAAGTGGTCCAGTTTCATTCTTCTGCATGTTGCTGTCCAGTCTTCCCATCACCATTTGCTAAAGGGACTGTCTTTTTTCACTGGATACTCTTTCCTGCTTTATTGAAGATTAGTTGGCCATATATTTGTGCATCCACTTCTAGGTTCTCATTCTGTTCCATTGATCTGTGTGTCTTTTTGTGCCTGTCCCAGACTGCCTTGGTGATTATAGCTTTGTAATATAACTTAAAGTCCAGAATTGTGATGCCTCCAGCTTTGGTTTTCTTTTTCAGAATTGCTTAGGCTATCTGGGGTGTTTCTGATGTTATACAAATTTTAGGATTGTTTGTTCTAGCTCTGTGAAGAATGCTGGAGTTATTTTGATAGAGATTGCATTGAATGTGTAGCTTGCATTTGGTAGTATCAACATTGTAACAATATCTGTTCTTCCAATCCATGATCATGGAATGTTTTTTCATTTCTTTGTGTCTTCAATTTATTTCACAAGCTTTCTATAGTTTTCAGTCTTTAAGCCAGTTTCAGATCTTTAAGCCAGACCTCTTTGGTGAGACTTATTCCCAGGTATCCTATGTTTTTTGATGCAATTGTAAATGGGATCAATTCTTTATATCTTTTTCTGCTGCTTCATTATTGATATATAGAAATCCAACCAATTTCTGTACATTGGTTTTATATCCTGTGACTTTGCTGAATTCATGTATCAGCTCTGGCAGTTTTGGTGATCTTTCTGGTTTTCCATGTAGAGTATCATGTCATCTGCAAAGAGTGAGGGTTTGACTTCTTCCTTGCTGATTTGGATGCCTTTTATTTCTTTTTGTTGTCTGATTCCTGAGGCTAGGACTTCCAGTACTATACTGAAAAACAGTGATGAGAGTGGACATCCATGTCGTGTATGAAAGGCCCACATCTAATATCATCCTCAATGGGGAAAAACCGAGAGCTTTTATTTTTTTAGTGTGCTATTAGATAATAAAGAAGTTGACTAAATTCACTATTCTAACAACCACATACAGGGATAAGTCACTGGAAGTTTAGAGTTCATTCAGGGTTTTCCCACTGATGGGGCTATATCATAGGAGATCAGGCTTCTTCACTGGGAAGCAACGAGATGTCATTGGTTTCTCATATTCTCTCTTATGTCACTTTAGACAGAGAGGAGTCCTGTAATCTCCTACCTCCATGAGACTTGATATGGGAAAGGATGGATCAGTTTTAGACTGGTTCTTAGAATTTATTGGGCTGAGGTTCTCACCACTGAGTTTTTCAATTTTCACCAAATCTTTTCAAAATTCTCCCAATCTCCATGCTCTGTTCTGCTTTCCATCTCTGGTGGAATGAGAGGGGCCAGTTTCCTGCCCACATTTCTGAGAGGGGTAACCTAACCTTTGACATAAACTTCTAACTAATCTTCCTATGTTAAAGCAGTCCCTGCATCCTGGCCTTCGGCAATACCAGGAACCTCAAATTCCCAAGGATGTCTGAGATTCTGTAGCTTAATGGTCTTAGTTATTAGAATTCCTGTATTTTTACCCTGCCACAGTTGGTTAGACTTAGATGTTCTTCAGTGTGAAATGTAGGTTACCATGTGTCCTTCATTTGTCTAATTTCTGGTCAACAGTTGTCTGTTCTCATGGTCTTTGTGGTTTTATAACATTTCAGTAGTTCCACTGTTATTTCTGTGAGGTATCAGGATGGATTATAAATAAATTCAATGTATCAATATTCCATATATAAATACAGGTCCTCTATAAAATGACATTATCATATTGCCAAGCACTCTTCCATTTATATTACGTGGTTTTCTATGCTTTACATTGATTATAAAAGAGTGAATTAGATGTACTTAAAATTTATGGCATTTGGCATTTCACAAGGCTAATTTTATTTTATTTTTTTTAACGTTTTTATTTATTTTTGAGACAGGGAGAGACAGAGCATGAACAGGGAGGGTCAGAGAGAGGGAGACACAGAATCCGAAACAGGCTCCAGGCTCTGAGCTGTCAGCACAGAGCCCGACGCGGGCCTCGAACTCACGGACCGTGAGATCATGACCTGAGCCGAAGTCGGCCGCTTCACCAACTGAGCCACCCAGGCGCCCCTCATAAGGCTAATTTTAAATATATATGTACCAATTTACATTATGAAGTGATTTTTTTTTTATTTTAAAAATGTTAAACGGTAGGGGCACCTGGGTGTCTCAGTCGGTTAAGTTTCCAACTTCGGCTTAGGTGATGATCTCACTGTTTGTAAGTTCGAGCCCCACATCTGGCTCTGTGCCTACAGCTCAGAGCCTGGAGCCTGCTTCAGATTGTGTCTCCCTCTCTCTCTGCCTCTCCCCCACTCATACTCTCTCTCTCAAAAATAAATAAACATTAAAAAACATTGTTTAATGTTAAATGGTATATATTCACATAAAAAACAAAACAATAGGGGCACCTGGTTGGCACATTTGGTTAAGCCACCAACTCTTGGTTTTGATTCAGGTCATGATCACACAGCTTTGTGGGATTAAGCCCTATGTCGGGCTCAGCACTAATGGTGTGGAGCCTGCTTGGGATTTCTCTCTCTCCCTCTCTCCCTCCCCCTCCCCTGCTTATGCTTGCTTTCTCTTTCAAAATAAATAAATACACTTTAAAAACAAAACAATATAAGTAATGACATTAATATTGAATAAACACAGTAAGAAGATCATAACTGCATTCTGCCACTCTCTAATAAGTCAGAATTTAACAACTTTCCTTTGGTGCACAGGCAGTATGTTTTTATACCAGATCTATTTTGAAAACTGATAAAATGCACCTGCAAAATTTAACATCTTGTCTTCACTGATTTACTAAGTCTTTTCCTACTATGAGACATAGTATGACTGAAAACTGAAATACTATAAATTTAATGAATATTCACAGGTTTTAATATTACAATAAGCACATAGTGTAAGCAGAAAGCAAAAAATCTTTGGCCTAGGGTGAACCCCAAAAATTGAGACTTTCTTATATATTGTTTTCTAGTCATTTTGAACCAAAGGTATCTGTAAGAATATTTCAAAACAATGCTTCCTTATTTCAGAATCAAAATTCTGAATAGTCTGGGGCGCCTGGGTGGCGCAGTCGGTTAAGCGTCCGACTTCAGCCAGGTCACGATCTCGCGGTCCGTGAGTTCGAGCCCCGCGTCAGGCTCTGGGCCGATGGCTCGGAGCCTGGAGCCTGCTTCGGATTCTGTGTCTCCCTCTCTCTCTGCCCCTCCCCCGTTCATGCTCTGTCTCTCTCTGTCCCAAAAAATAAATAAAAAACGTTGGAAAAAAAAATTAAAAAAAAAAAAATTCTGAATAGTCTTTTAGGCATGCTTTACACCCTAAATATGTGATAATAATTATGGGACATTTTCAGTGTGTTTAGCCTGGATAGTTCTAGTATTATCCTATGCAACATGATAGACTGCAGTAACCCTTTGTGTGTTAATAGTGGAATTTCTGGAAGCATAACAAATGAAAGCTTGTGACTCAGAACTCCATAGGTTTCTCTTAACACATGCAACTGAGACTCACTTTTCACTTAACATCCTATGATAATCATCATTAGTTATGGTATTAAACATTTTTTCTTGAATAGCTTTTGTTGGGATGTTCAACTAAAAGTCTCATATTTAGTTCACCATTTGAAGGTAGGCATAGGAAAGAATGGTTCTTACAGTATTTGTTGTCATTTAATAATAATATGAAATATATTGATTGTATGGAGCCATATTGGGTGTTGTAAACATTTGTTCCTAACTTAATGCTATTGCCATGTTTTTGAAAGGGTTGTAGTTCATTATTTTTATGCAGAATTGGTTACACTTTAATTCAAATATGTCTGGTAAACTGACAGGAGAGGTGGAGAGGAATGAACTGAAACTTGTATTTTTTATTATAACATGTTTATACCCTCAAACCTGTAGCATAACAATAGAGAAGTCAGCATCTTGTTTATACCAAATAGTAATTCCCTGGACAAAGATAGCTTCGTAGACTTGTACCTGAGAGTCTTGGAAAGAGAACTATGAAGAGAAACTGTGGATGATTTTTTTTGTCACTCTCTTTCAGAGTAGCTGTTTTCTCGTTTTAGCTAAGTGATCAGGGGCTACAGGTCTACCTTCCTTGACCCTAGCTTGCAGAATATGAGACAGAATATGAGGGGTTGAGAGACAATTTTCTGTTGTCTCACATTGCTGTGTGTCTTGTGAGCAGAAGCACTGGCTGTGTTCTGGAATATCTTTTTAAGATAGCGGAAGACAGAGAGTGTCACCCTTTGGAGCAAAGAGCACGTTTGCTTATATCCTTGGAAGCCAAACATAATTTCACTCTCTGGATAGTTTGCTTGATATTCTCTGGAGCAAAAGACAGACATGCTTGCTGTCCATAGTAATCCATTGCATGTACACATATCATTTTGTCTTTTTTACATTTCCCTGGGGAATCTGGCCTTGAGAAAACAGCACAGGAAAATGCTGTACTCTGACTACTGTTATTACTGTGAGTGATAAACCATTCTTTGTCTCTGACTGGGGTGTCTTGTGTCTTCTGTCAGTGCTCATTAAACTATCATAGATTAGCTTGTTAGTTTGCAAGTCGGGTAAAATCTCAGAACCTACACTTTTCACAGAAGAAAACCTCCTTTTCCCTTTCTTCAAATTCCTGCACTCTCCTTTTCTCAATTTTTTACAAGATTTCACCAAGTAGCTTGCCTTCACTTGATACTTCACTTTTTTGGAAATATTAAAAGAGATCTTTTTTAATTTAAGAAAATGTACAATTTCTCAAGATAAATAATCTCTTAATTGAAGCCAGCACTACCTTTATGCAAGATAGTTTTGGTCAATGAAGTTAAAAATTATATTCAGAAAACATTGTTTCACCAAAAAAATTAATTGTATGTGGCTTTTCAAGTGTGTGAAAGCTCAGAATTTATTTTTACATCTCTTTTTGCTTTGACCTTAAAACCATTTAGTCAAAAGTGCATTACCACCCAATGCTAGAATTTAGTCTCTCATTAGGAACATTTGAGTATGAGGAACTACAGGTCAACACTATTTCAACACGGTTTTTGTCAATGGTACAGATCTAGTCAAATTCTAGCCTGCCTTGTAATAGGAATTCTATTTCAGCTTTATACATTCTAGAGGGACATTCATGGCAGTGTGAAATGTTCTTCTTTCTGTTTCTATTAGAATTAAAGGCATTTGAAAATCTGCTATGAATGCAAGTGACACTAATTTGATTGCTAATTCTGATATGGGCTTTGGTGCATATTCATGTTTATTACTTGCATTTAATGACTACAGATGGGTGGAAAAGTCACACGAGTCAGTGTCTTTCTCTCTTGGGAGCTAGTAAACGAAACTCTGATATCTAGCCTTGGGTATTAATATCTGGCAAATAACTTTGACTTCTGTTCTAATTTGAATTAATTATTTTCATTATAAATTGTGGTTTCTTTATTATTACAATAAAGTTTCAAGCTTTGAGACGTTCTATAAATTAAACTGTATCATAAAGGTTAACACTACTCTTTATGAAATTATGATGTTTTCACCTATTTTATAGACAAATTACCAGTATATGCCTGTATTTATATAGAGATATAGAACTCCTGGTGCCGTCAAAAGCATAGTGTCATCGTACATGCTTTTCAAAATACCAAAAATAACCTGGACGCTCATTTGTTAACTTATTGATTTATGGGCAAATGATATACTATAAAATTGGCTTTAAAATCTTTAAACCAGAGGGGTCTGTGTGGCTCAGTTGGTTAAGTGACCTACTTTGGCTTGGGCTATGATCTCACAGTTTGTGGGTTCAAGCCCCACGTGAGGCTCTGTGCTGACAGCTCAGAGCCTGGAGCCGGCTTCGGATTCTGTGTCTCCTTCTCTCTCTGTCCCTCCCTCACTCATGTTCTGTCTCTCTCTGTCTCTCAAAAATAAATAAATTTCAAAAACAAAATTTAATCTTTAACCCATCTGTTTTTGTCAAGTTTTAAAATTTCTTTGAAGGATTATTATGGTCAATGCTGTATAATTCCTACATTGTAAAGTTAAGGAAACTAAGGATATAGAATAATGGTTTCTCAATTCATTAGGAGATAACAGTGTATCTAATACTAAAATTCTGATACAGCGTATTGGATCAATGGCATCGGAATTACCACAGAAGTTTAAGTGTATCACACACACACACACACACACACACACACACAAACACTACTTGGGCCTGTTCTAGGAAATTCTGTAATAGCAAGTGTGGGATCAATGTCAGATGCTAGATTTGGAAACACTGCTCTGCCTAACACCACCTCCTTCAAGAGTGGGATATGTTTACCAACTAGATCTCAAGAAAAGCAAAAGTATTTCAAAAAGAAATCAATGCATCAAACAAGCAATGCCACAGGGAAGTTTTTGAATGAGGTGTGCTCTTCATTGACAGCCATCTTGAGAGCAATCTAAGATACACTGAAAAGTTTCCTAAGAATCAAGACATTTATTGTATCATGATTATATTCATCTGCTTCATTCAACAATGATATTTTTAGAGTATATACTGTTGGCAAAGATATGGCAATGAGTAAAAATATACTCAATATCTAGTAGGGGGATATTCAAAAATAATTTTACTAACAAATATATAATTATAAGAGACATTCAGAAGGACAGATGAAAGAATAAAGCAAAATAGAATGCAGAATATGGAAAATCTTAAGAATATGTTGATGATCTAAGGCCTAGAGGGTAAGTAGGAGAGCTAACAAAGTTTTTGAAAAAGTTCCAGTGAAGGAAGTATTCTTGACATATTCAAGGAACACAAGTAACTCAAATGGAAAGAGTGTGAATACGTTATGGATAAAAATGGGAAAGCACCAATGGGATGGATATTCTGAGAAAAGGGATTGAGAGGAACAACAGAAAAAAAAAAGAAGATAAATAGCATTTATTTATTTAGAGCATTTGCATTGAGCCTTGAGTATTTGCCAGGTACTTTGATCAATATTCTCGTATATAAAATATTAAAGCTCTTCACCTTCTGGGGTGCCTGGGTGGCTCAGTTGGTTGAGTATCTGACTTTGGCTCAGGTTAAGATCTCACCGTTTGAAAATTCAAGGCCCAGAGAGGAGCCAAGATGGTGGAACAGCATGGAAGTTTTTTGTGTGTCTCACATCCATGAAATACAGCCAGAACAACACTAAACCATCCAGCACACCTAGAAAACTGATTGGAGGATTAGCATAACAATCTGCACAACCTGAACCACAGAATTCAGCAGGTATGCGGCACAGAAAGGTGAACTTGGGGAGCAAGAAGCTGCGGCAGGCAGGGAGGTGCTTTTGTGGGCGGAGAGAGGACGGAGACTGGGCTGGGAGGGGCAGAGAATACGGGAAAAGCACCCCTCCCCAAAAGCAGCTAGAGAGAAAGTGGAAAATTGGAAACAGCCACAGGGAACAAACTAAAAAGGGAGAAAGGAGAAAAGTGAGGGTTTAAATTCCATTAAGACTGTAAACAGGGGCAGCACAGAGTCTGAAACTCCTCAGCTTGATACCTGATGGTGCTCTGGTGGGAACGGCGAATCCCCAGGAGCAGAGTGCGGTCCGGGAGGTTCTTGGGCCACACAGGGAGAAGCTGTTCCACTGCTGGAAGGACATTTGGTAGAGACTGTTGAAGCCACCTGGTCCCAGCAGACCCCAGAGAACAGCCACATTCGCTGGTGTTGGAACAAGGTCGTTAAGGGTGAAGCCTGGTGCCAGATGTGTGTTGTGATTTTCATAATCCCTGAATCGCTGCTGCTACACTATCTCACGAACTTTTTCTGGGGCGGGCTGGTACCTGGCCGCAGTCTCGGGCACCGGCAGCAGCAGAGTCCAACAAGCGTTCCTGGGTGCAGCCGACATTCAGCCATTGCTCAGTGAGACCCTCCCATAGAGGGGTGGAACAGATCAAAGCCGCAATCCTTCAGAAGTAAAGGGCCGGGGAAAACAGCCGCATCAGAGACAAAATTTGGGAGAGAGGTAGTTCCTGGGGTTTGGTCACGAAGAGTGAAAAAGCGGGGAGTGGACCAAAGCTGTCAAACCACTTTCAACATCAAGACCAAAACACACTTAGGATCTAGAATCATTTATTTGATTTGTGTGTGTGTGTGTGTGTGTGTGTGTGTGTGTGTGTGTGTGTTTAATTTTTTAATTTTAATATTTTTTAAATTTTTTTTAATTTTCATTTTTCTACCTCATTAAGTCCTTTTCTCCCTTCAAAATGACAAAATGAAGGAATTCACCCTAAAAGAAAGAGCACAAAGAAATGACAGCCAGGGATTTAACCAACACAGATATAAGCAAGATGCCTGAACCAGAATTTAGAATCACAATAATAAGAATACTAGCTGGAGTCAAAAATAGATTAGAACCCCTTTCTGCAGAGATAAAATAAGTAAAAAATAGAATGAAATAAAAAATGCTATAACTGAACTGCAATCACGGATGGATGCCATGGTGGCAAGGATGGATGAGGTAGAACAGAGAATCAGCGATATAGAGGACAAACTTATAGAGAATAATGAAGCAGAAAAAAAGAGGGAGATTAAGGCAAAAGAGCACGATTTAAGAATTAGAGAAATCAGTGACTCATTAAAAAGGAACAACATCGGAATCATAGGGGTCCCAGAAGAGGAAGAGAGAGAAATAGGAGTAAAAGGCTTATGTGAGCAAATCATGGCAGAAAACTGTCCTAACCTGGGACGACACAGACATCAAAATCCAGGAAGCACAGAGAACCCCCCATTAGATTCAACAAAAACTGACCATCAACAAAACATATCATAATCAAATTCACAAAATACTCAGGCAAGGAGAGAATCATGAAAGCAGCAAGGGAAAAAAGTCCCTAACCTATAAGAGAAGACAGATCAGGTTTGCAGCAGACCTGTCCATAGAAATTTGGCAGGCCTGAAATGAGCGGCGGGATATATTAAATGTGTTGAATCAGAAAAATATGCAGCCAAGAATTCTTTATCCAGCAAGGCTGTCATTCAAAATAGAAGGAGAGATAACACGTTTCCCAGACAAAAATTAAAGGAGTTTGTGACCACTAAACCAACCCTGCAAGAAATTTTAAGGGGACTTTCTGAGGGGAGAAAAGATGGAAAAAAAAAAGACCAAAAGCAAGAAAGACTAGAAAGGACCAGATAACACCGCCAGAAACTCCAACTCTACAAGAAACATAATGACAATAAATTCATATCTTTCCATACTCACTCTAAACCTCAGTGGATCCAATGCTCCAATCAAAAGACATAGGGTAACAGAATGGATAAGACAACAAGATCCATCTATATGCTGTTTACAAGAGACTCACTTTAGACCTAAAGATGCCTTCAGATTGAAACTAAGGGGATGGAGAACCATCTAGCATGCTAATGGTCAACAAAAGACTGCTGGAGTAGCCATACTTATATCATACAATCTAGACTTTAAAATAAAGACTGTATCAAGAGATGCAGAAGGGCATTATATCATAATCAACGCGTCTATCCACCAAGAAGACCTAACAGTTGTAAACATTTATACACCAAATGTGAGAGCACCCAAATATATAAATCAATTAATCACAAACATCAAGAAACTCATCAATAGTAATACCATAATAGTAGGAGACTTCAACACCCCACTCACAGCAATGGACAGATCATCTAATCGATAATTCAAGGCCAAAATCAGGCTCACAGCTTTCAGTGCAGAGCCCGCCTAGGATCCTTTGTCCCCTTCACTGTCTGCTCTTCCCCAACCTGCATTTTCTCTCTCTTTCTCTCCCTCTCAAAAATAAATAAATGTGTAAAAAAACAGCTCATCTTCAAAAACAAAAAACTCACCTTATAATTTCAAAGATTAGATACATATTTAAAATAAGTTTGTGAACATAAGTATAAAAACAATTTTTTTTGTATTTGGGTTTCACAGTTCGTTAAAATTTTAAATGCCTAAAATTTTAAAATGACTTTCAAAAAAAGTGAACAATATGGTAGTATATAAAAAGTACTAAAATTTTAGTACATAAACCTTTTTTGGGTTGCTAGAGAGTAGCTTTTTGTCCTTAAGCATTCAATATCCCTGTGTATCAGTTAGCATATGCTAGCAAGAGAATGACAAGTACTGGTGAAATTAAATGGGGAATTGCTTACAGGGAGGGTGGCAAAGAGAGGTTCTATTAAACTTACATTTCCCGACACTTGTATTACTAACAATACAGCTACAGTTTACTGGGTTCAATTATCATTGCAAATTGGCAAACAGCACTTGCCAGCCTTCTAATCATTCAACATATTCTTTCATGTTCAAGCACAACTGACAGTTTAGTTGAATAGTTAATGTCAAAAATTTCTTCAATTATATCCAACCATACATACAGAGTGGTTAGATGGCAAATAGGAAAAAAGAAACTGTTTCATTTCTGTTTTCTGTTTTTCAAATAGTTAAAATGAGTGGTAGATTGCCTACCTTGCTGGCTGAAATTTGGAAATATAAATGTAAGTAGAATTCTCTAACTGGACCTGTTTTCTTCCAAGTGCTAAAGTAGGTTGGTTACAGCGAGATTTTCACATATTGCTCAAATTTGTAGGGCTTATTCCCTAGCCAGTTTACCAAAGGTCAAGATTATACTTTTGCCAATAAAAACAATAAAACTACATTTCATGTACTTTGTAGAATCCTACTCCATACTTTATAGACACGGCCTGCGTAATTCTCTCTATAGAAAGAGATAATACACTATTGCCCAATTTTTATCTTTCTCTTTGACTCATCTTTTTTCTTTTCTGTCTTTCCCTATGTGAAATACATTTTTTTAAAATAAATAAGTCATTGATATTGCTTGACAATCCATTGAATTATATGATCACCTAGTTTCCTGACAGAATTTAATTCAAACTATAGTTTTCATCTTTCCACTACAGATTAGAGGAAATTCACACCAGAGGAGAAACATGTTACATTAATAGATCAAAAGTATGATTTCCAAAAAAAAAATGGCTCTGCAGGAAAATAATTTTGAAATCTTATGTTGAGGTAATGTCTCTTATATATCCCTTCAGTTTGACAGAAAATTTTATTTTTCTTTTTCCTGAAGGAAATGCCAAATGGGAGACCTAGATGGGTTTTAACTTGCCCCTTCTATTTGGGGAAGTGCTCTGTAACACCTCTCTTGCTGTGCAACTTGAACTTGGCATTGAGTGTCCTTTGTGGAATGCAGGTTTCTTAATACAGGCTTAAATTTGCATTTTTAATAAGTTACATAAAGTTTTTGATTCATTTTATCTAAGATACTAACATATTACCAAATATATACAATTTAAGTATTTCTATCTAAAACATGAAGTAATCAGATACTCATTTTTTTCCTGCAATTTACCATCTTTCTGCTTTGTTTGGGTGAATACATGCTACCTAATGAATTAAATACACTTTCTAACCTGCTGATTCATTTTCCAGGGTTAGAAGTGAATGTTCAGTGATTTCTACCACAGTTAATATAAACATTGACCTGATAAAATGCAGAGATCCCTGTATGCCATTAGATGGCCACAGATTTATCACTTCTGCCAAGGTTTTGCTCCTGGCATCTGATTAAAAGGCCAATGTCTGCTTTTATCTACTTATTTTGATTTCCTATTTGGATCTCTTCACTGGCACCGTATTCATGACTCCTTGCTGTTTACGTGCTTTCTAGCATTTATTGTCTTGGTTTTCCTCTCAGTGGTACCACAGTCCAACTGCATGATATACTTCCCTGTACAAAGATAAACCACATCATCATCACTCAACCATCCTGAACATGGTTATAATTCTGTGGCATAACAGGGAGTAAAGCAATTCCCAACAACCCTAGGATTTTCCAAGTTGGTATAGAATGCTAATAAAATGCACCAAGTGAGCCAGAGTTTTATTGTCGAAATCTATGCAAGGCATTAAAGTTTTCGTTTAAATGATGATGTCATCTAGAAGAATAGTCTTCTGGAGAAATTAATGGACACAGTCCTTATTACTGGGTTGTTCAAACCCACATGGCCACTCCTCTCACTAGAGTATTTATTAAAACAAATGACTTTCCTTCCTAATGATCAGGCTGAATTTATACCTCCCTTAAATAAAGGAGAAAAGATTGATATGCTAAGAAGACAGGATCTTTGGGTATAAATGATAGCATATTATGCTAATTTATTAATATTATAATATTTGATATGAAGAGAGAGAGGAAATAGTAGAGAGTTATTTCTAAATAATGGGTGGACAGATTGTTTCCTCCTATAACCACCAAAAATATGCATTAAATATTCTCTGTATAATTTAACACTGTGCCATTGATATAGTTTCTCTTTTTTGTGTGATTTTGATACTTAATCACTATATTTTATGATTAGTATCCATATTCCATTTCAGAAGATTCAACAATTAAAAGAAAATTACCACAAATATATAATTATTATTTAATACTCACTTAACTTGACTACAGTATAATAAAATGTATTATGCACCTAAGATATGAGAAAATGGGGAAATTGAGCTTTATAACAAATTAGCAATATTTTGGGATGCTCTGTTTGTACAATGTTTTGAAATACTTATTCATAGTCTCTTTCTATGAAAGTTTGAATTTGCATTTGCAGGTGAAAAAGTACTGTTAAAATTACTTAGTAAAGAGCACGGTGAATTCAGAATATATGTGATCATATGGAGTATGTTCTATTGCATAGTGAGAGATAATTATGCCATTTTTATATTAATGTGTTAATATATATAATATGTGTATACAATATATAATTAGTAATGTATGAATTTACTAATTTTATCTGAATAATGGTCCCTTCTCCTTTGGCTGTTTTCCATTTTACCCAGTCTTTTCAAAATACACAGGGCCCACATGGAAACAATATACTTATTAATGTCAGCAAAAGAAAATGGACAGTTTTGTGGGGTCATTTGAGAGATTTTCATTTTATTGAGGACAGAAATGACCTGAGTATCTATTCTCATAGTGTAAGAAAAATAAAATTCTCAAATAATATGGCATATTGAATATAGATAAAATTTTGTCTTTCTGAATATATAGATAGATGATAGATTAGAAAAATAAATAGATGATAGATAGATAGATGATAATTAGAGATGTATAGTTCTGTATACATATAGTTAGTTAGTTAGCTAGTTAGTTAGTTAGTTAATTTGTTAAAGTCTCATTGCCTATCGGTCTCAATCGCGTTACTACTATCAAAAAATCAGGCAATTTTCTTTTAGGTTTGTTTTAGGATTTTTCACATAATTCTTCCACATTATATCATGGAACATTAATTAACTTCCCAGGATATGTTTAAGGCAAAACTGATTAATAAGGCTGAAAAGCAATAGATGCATATGATATGCACATAAAAATGGGAGTATAATGTTGAGTTATTGTAATACAGATTTTATTTTAGTTGAAGCATTTCTTGTTTCAGGCAAACACTGAGATACTTAAGATTAACAAAGACTCATTTAATTTGCCTTGAATTTGACTTAAGAGGTTAATATCTTAAAGCAGGATTTCAGTAGACAGAATTTCCCAGGTCACATCTTCATAATCCCCAGTCTTCATGGGGTATCCGCTTTTTACATCACATACTAATTTCACAATTGTGATGGTCCTTTGTAATATCGGACCTGAATGTGACTGTTATTTCAGAGTTCCTGGAATAAAAAAGGAGGTGTACTTTATCCCTGCCACAACATAACCTATGACAATTAGTTGAATCTTAAATTTCACCCTATTCTGATTATTATATTTGGTCTGTTAATTTATCATTTGCTTTTCATGTATTTTACCTGTGACTGAATACTAGGGCTAAATCGTATAAGAATAACAATAGGTAAATAGACAGCGAGACAGATAGATAAATGGAAATGGTAGAAGTGACTATTGTTTCTCCCTGTCCTTGGGAAAACTAGATGCCTATACTCTACATTTTTAGAAATGGAAATAAAATGCCTAACCACTGGTCACTGGGAAGAACTCTGAAAAATCTAATAATCAAGATGTACATGCTCTAGGCTAAGAAAGTAAATATTATGTTATTATAATACCATGTGTATTGTTTCAGAGACAAATTTCTACAAATATTGTTCACTCTTTGTTTGGCATGCAGTGTGGCCTGATAATGAGAAACCATTTCCTTTCTCTATATTTACAATCAGCAAACTCTTATTTTCTTGGGAAGATATTTTCCTTTTTTTTTTTTTTTTTGGTGAGGCAGTTACAAAATAGGCATAAACTTCATCTCATTTCAGAAGAACCACTATAAAAACAGTGCAGAATGTGGTGCATGATGCTGAAAAAATCCTTACTTTGGGAAACATACTAATATTGGATTGCTATTCCCTTAACTATGGTCCTAGTAGATATGAGAGCAAAGCCACACCTCTATTCGTAGGAGGTAAAGTTCTAGCTATAAGGTATGGACATTTGCATTGTCGGTCAATCTGGAAAATAGTAGATCTTGCATAATTTGGAAAGGAAAGAGTCATAAACAATATAAGTTTCAAATATATTGTCAAGAACATAATCATGCTCAAAAATGTTGTATCAGTTGAGGAGTATTTTCATTGTTACCATCAATGACATCATTTTATCATTACGGTCATCATCCTACCCATTCCGTAGAAAGAAATCTCTGGGGGCGCCTGGGTGGCGCAGTCGGTTAAGCGTCCGACTTCAGCCAGGTCACGATCTCGCGGTCCGTGAGTTCGAGCCCCGCGTCAGGCTCTGGGCTGATGGCTCGGAGCCTGGAGCCTGTTTCCGATTCTGTGTCTCCCTCTCTCTCTGCCCCTCCCCCGTTCATGCTCTGTCTCTCTGTGTCCCAAAAATAAATAAAAAACGTTGAAAAAAAAAAAATTTAAAAAAAAAAAAAGAAAGAAATCTCTGGGGGGCGCCTGGGTGGCGCAGTCGGTTAAGCGTCCGACTTCAGCCAGGTCACGATCTCGCGGTCCGTGGGTTCGAGCCCCGCGTCAGGCTCTGGGCTGATGGCTCAGAGCCTGGAGCCTGTTTCCGATTCTGTGTCTCCCTCTCTCTTTGCCCCTCCCCCGTTCATGCTATGTCTCTCTCTGTCCCAAAAATAAATAAAAAATGTTGAAAAAAAAAAAAAGAAAAAAAAAAAAGAAATCTCTGGAATGGGGCTGGGAATTTTTTAATTTGTCATGGACACCTGGAGCTACTTATGTTCCTTAATGTAGTTTAACCACTATTTAACTTAATGCTCATCTTCCAAGTTTCTGTTTCTATAGCTACCCAGTGTGGACTAAGAAATCAATACCTGAGAGGAAACTGATGTAGGTGGTCAATGATCACTCTTAAGAAATATTAGAAACCGGGGTGCCTGGGTGGCTCAGTCAGTTAAGCCGCCGACTTCGGCTCAGGTCATGATCTTGCGGTCCGTGAGTTCAAGCCCCGTGTCGGGCTCTGTGCTGACAGCTCAGAGCCTGGAGCCTGTTTCAGATTCTGTGTCTCCCTCTCTCTGACCCTCCCCCGTTCATGCTCTGTCTCTCTCTGTCTCAAAAATAAATAAACATTTAAAAAAATTTAAGAAATATTAGAATAAGCGGTGGTACAACTGGACTCTTTCTTTCTTTCTCACTCTGTCTTTCCCTCTCTCTCTCTCTCTCCCTCCCTCGCTCCCTCCCACCCTTTCTGTGCTTCTGAATTCTGGATAATAAATACATGAATCACTTGAGTGGGAAACAGAGAATAATTGGCATCGGTCCTCTATAGGAGGCTGGGAACTATGTCAAAGATGCTACAAGTGTGTCCATGGAATATCACAGAAGGCACATTCAATTGAAATTTGATGTTAATGTCTACACTGTACCTTCATCTTGTGAACCTTTCAGGAAAATCTTGGGAAAAGATTTGCTTTGGGGAAGCTTAGTCTGGGATTTGGACAGAGTAGTAATGTAAACTCAAAGCTTCAAACCCATCTACCAATAAAAGTCGACATGTAGCCAAAGGATTAATGAGAGATTAAGAAGGAATAATAGTCTAGGGATAGGATAAGTGGATATTTTGTTGGAATCTTTGTTTAGTTCAGAAGAAAGATAAGAAAATTTTAATGAGGATGAATAAAAATGGAAAGAGGGAGGAGGGCAAAGAAAGATGATTTTCTGCAGTCATTACTCGAAATGACAATAGCAATTCTTAACTATATGCATACTATTATTTGTATGTATGTACAATTTATACTATATTTTCACAATAGTTCATCTCATTTTATTTTCACAGAGCACTCATGAAATAGGTTTGGCAGGAGTTGCCAGCTTAGTTTTTAAATGAAAAAATAGAAACCTAAATTATTTCCCCTGCTTTCCTTCTCAGTCATAAAACATCTTAGACTTTTCCTGACTAGCTAGATGCTATTAAAGGAAAAATACTAGGAGTTATAGCCCCATAGTAATGATTACACAGCTAAAGCTTGTGAAGTCACCATTTGCACATTCATTTGATCAAAAGACTGATATACAACATCTATAAAGTAAATATTATAGAAGGAAAGATCATTCAGTTTAGCATAGCCAGCCAAATTGAATAACAATATGTTCATTTTAAGTCTATGGAGAATAATTATAGTATCTTGGGAATGAAAATGGTGATGAGATATTCAATATTGACTTTAATAAGTCCAAACAGGATATGTGTTAGCAGCATCAAAGTACCTGCATCCAAGTTTAGTAATGAACTTCTAGCCTCAAAACTGTACTTTTTACTTGCTTGTTATATCCATTTTTTTTCATTTAGCCTTCTTATTATTAGGTAATAAATGATATGAATGTGAACATAAAATTGTCTTAGGCTGTAAAGTGGCACCAGATATTATGAGAACCTAGAAGAAATTTCATATACTACTAAGAGTATACTATCTCTTTTCTTTCTATAATGCCACAAATGATTTCAATGAAAATGAGTCACAGTGCCCAAGAAGAACTAGATATTGAACTTTATAAAAGTACAAGCAGACCTCACCGACAGGCAGTTCATCATGCTTCTACATTTAGGTATTAATTTCAATTTCAATCTTCCTGTAAAACAAAAAGGAAGAATTTTTTATTATAGAGTAATGGCCTTGCTGAAGTGACATAAATTATAGTTGAAGACATTAAAGTTACACACTAAAGGCATTTCCCACTACTTTACCCTGTGTATTTCTTTCCAGTCTGATTGCTTCTAAAAATAATCTAGGTTTTTGTCAAACCAGGCTCTCTACTTTCCATATAGGACTGCTATGGTGTTCTTAGGCAAAGAGAGGCAATGGTTGTGTTATTTTACCTCACTTGATAGAATATCACATTGAGCATATCCTTGAAGACCCTATCACACTGATGTTGCTATCATCTATGAACCTAAAATTTGCTAAAGCCCTACTTTGGCAACCAAGGACAAAGTCAAGTCATAGACAAAATTATTAATTAGACAAGTAAAAATTATGGTTTCTTCTGTCTTTTCTTGTTTTTTTTTCTCTCCAATTATATTTCCTAGATTTTACCTACATTTTACTCAGAATTCCTTTAGTACCACGACCTATTTTATTGAGTATAAATGATATCCTAAAATCTATTTCAGCTGCAAGAGTTACAATTCTGAATGTGGCAATGTGGTTTTCTTTCAGGAGCTTTTGGAATGTTGAGGAAATGCAAAAGACAGACAATTATGAAATAATGTGATAGTACCATAAAGTCAATGAGTGTAGAGTGCTTTGATATAGGAGCATCTAAGCAAGTCTTACAGTTCATGCAAGTAAGTTCCTAGAGTAAATAACATGGAAGTTGAGGCTTGAAAGATGAATTAGGGAATAACAGTTGTCTGGAAGTTAAGAATAGAATTGGAGGATGCTGGACTGACAAAGTTTCAAATTTAAGGGATAATATGGATGTTTTGGGTATTGTAAATAATTCTGTTTCAATAAGAAGATAATATTTTTTTAAAAAATCAGCTTTGAAGATATTAATATAATTTATAAACAGTAACAAATTAAATAGAGCAAAATAATTCAGAATAAAAATATGTGTCCCTTCGAAGACAATCCATCAGTTTTATGTCCCTCAGACAGAAATCATCCACCACTTATTTTGACATTGCAGTCTGTGTCAAACCATTCCAGGCAAATGGATATGTATGCATGTGTAGTACAAAAGCTTCTGTATCATTTTACATTAACAATATTGGCAGATTTTGTATATAAATACATAGAATTTGCCTTATTCTTTTAAACTGGAAAATATTTCAATTAGATCTATTTATTAGATTGTTCCAAAAATTAGTTTTCATTTACTATAAAAAAAAATGCTGTATTTAATGTCAGTGGGTACAAAAGTGAGTAGATCTATCCCCAGAACTTAACTTCAATTTTAATAGATATTGCCAAAGTTTTTTCACACTGCTTATCCAATTTAGTTAACAAGTGTGAAAATATCTGCTTCCATGCTGTTCTGAAACTAGTGATATTTAAGTTGAAAATTATAAAATTGTAGATTTGTACATTTTTCAATTGTTGAAAACTGGCTATTTAATAACATTCAACTTAATATTATAATATTTATACTTGCCAAAATTCTAAGTGAATTAATATTTAAATTTCTATAGAAAAGATAAATTTAAATATTTCCAAGACTTTTTTCTATATATCTTTCATATCCTTTGAATATTTTTCTATCAATTGTTTCCTTTTCTCTTATTAGGTTCTTCATTTTTATGATTCATATAAATGATTTATGGAAATCATTGCTATCATAAACGTTGCCATTTTTCCTGAGTTTTATTACACTTTGTTCAGACTGAGTTTTATTATAGAACTTGTAAAAAATTAAAAACAAAATTGTTACCCTAGAGTTTTATTTCAGGTTTAGAAAAGTCCTTCCCACTCCAAGATCATGTATGTGTGTCTGTGTGTGTGTAAATCTATTATATTCCTCTGGTACTTTTATGTTTTCATTCTTTTAAATTTAGAATATTGATTCATTTGAACATTGTATTATAATAGGAAAGAGAATGATTCAATCTCATTTATTTAATAAAATTTGGAAAGTTATCATTTAATATCATTAAATAAACAATACATTTTTTCTGCACTGATTTGAAATGCAAATTGAAAATACGCGTATCTAGGACTTAGCGTCTGGGAGGTCATAAGTTAACAGCTCTGCTCAGAAAGCGGGAAGGCTGGAGGACAAAGGGAGGGAGAGCTGCTGAGCCCACGGACGGCAGAGCTCAGCTTGGCGGGGAACAAAGGCGCTCGCCAGCGCCATCTCCTCCGCCCATCCCCCAGCCAAAATCCCAAAGAGAACCAGTTCCTGCCAGGGAACTTGCTCGCTCCGCGCAAACACCCAACTCCGTGCTTCTGCGGAGCCAAACCTCCTGCAGCGGATCTGACTCCCTCCCGCTGCCACAGGGCCCCTCCTGAAGTGGATCACCTAAGGAGAAGCGAGCTAAGCCTGCCCCTCCCACCCCAGTGCACCTTGCCTACCCACCCCAGCTACTACGCCAGATCCCCAGCACCACAAGCCTGGCAGTGTGCAAGTAGCCCAGACGGGCCACGCCACCCCACAGTGAATCCCGCCCCTAGGAGAGGGGAAGAGAAGGCACACACCAGTCTGACTGTGGCCCCAGCGGTGAGCTGGGGGCAGACATCAGGTCGGACTGCGGCCCCGCCCACCAACTCCAGTTGTACACCACAGCACAGGGGAAGTGCCCTGCAGGTCCTCACCACTCCAGGGACTATCAAAATGACCAAACGGAAGAATTCCCCTCAGAAGAATCTCCAGGAAATAACAACAGCTAATGAACTGATCAAAAAGGATTTAAATAATATAACAGAAAGTGAATTTAGAATAATAGTCATAAAATTAATCGCTGGGCTTGAAAACAGTATACAGGACAGCAGAGAATCTCTTGCTACAGAGATCAAGGGACTAAGGAACAGTCACGAGGAGCTGAAAAGCGCTTTAAACGAAATGCAAAACAAAATGGAAACCACGACGCCTCGGATTGAAGAGGCAGAGGAGAGAATAGGTGAACTAGAAGATAAAGTTATGGAGAAAGAGGAAGCTGAGAGAAAGAGAGATAAAAAAATCCAGGAGTATGAGGGGAAAATTAGAGAACTAAGTGATACACCAAAAAGAAATAATATACGCATAATTGGTATCCCAGAGGAGGAAGAGAGAGGGAAAGGTGCTGAAGGGGTACTTGAAGAAATTATAGCTGAGAACTTCCCTGAACTGGGGAAGGAAAAAGGCATTGAAATCCAAGAGGCACAGAGAACTCCCTTCAGACGTAACTTGAATCGATCTTCTGCACGACATATTATAGTGAAACTGGCAAAATACAAGGATAAAGAGAAAATTCTGAAAGCAGCAAGGGATAAACGTGCCCTCACATATAAAGGGAGACCTATAAGACTCGTGACTGATCTCTCCTTTGAAACTTGGCAGGCCAGAAAGGCTTGGCACGATATCTTCAGTGTGCTAAACAGAAAAAATATGCAGCCGAGAATCCTTTATCCAGCAAGTCTGTCATTTAGAATAGAAGGAGAGATAAAGGTCTTCCCAAACAAACAAAAACTGAAGGAATTTGTCACCACCAAACCAGCCCTACAAGAGATCCTAAGGGGGATCCTGTGAGACAAAGTACCAGAGACATCACCACAAGCATAAAACATACAGACATCACAATGACTCTAAACCCGTATCTTTCTATAATAACACTGAATGTAAATGGATTAAATGCGCCAACCAAAATACATAGGGTATCAGAATGGATAAAAAAACAAGACCCATCTATTTGCTGTCTACAAGAGACTCATTTGAGATCTGAGGACACCTTTAGATTGAGAGTGAGGGGATGGAGAACTATTTATCATGCTACTGGAAGCCAAAAGAAAGCTGGAGTAGCCATACTTATATCAGACAAACTAGACTTTAAATTAAAGGCTGTAACAAGAGATGAAGAAGGGCATTATATAATAATTACAGGGTCTATCCATCAAGAAGAGCTAACAATTATAAATGTCTATGCGCCGAATACCGGAGCCCCCAGATATATAAAACAATTACTCATAAACATAAGCAAGCTTATTGATAAGAATGTGGTCATTGCAGGGGACTTTAACACCCCACTTACAGAAATGGATAGATCATCTAGACACACAGTCAATAAAGAAACAAGGGCCCTGAATGATACATTGGATCAGATGGACTTGACAGATATATTTAGAATTCTGCATCCCAAAGCAACAGAATATACTTTCTTCTCGAGTGCACATGGAACATTCTCCAAGATAGATCATATACTGGTCACAAAACAGCCCTTCATAAGTTTACAAGAATTGAAATTCTACCATGCATACTTTCAGACCACAATGCTATGAAGCTTGAAATCAACCACGGGAAAAAGTCTGGAAAACCTCCAAAAGCATGGAGGTTAAAGAACACCCTACTAACGAATGAGTGGGTCAACCAGGCAATTAGAGAAGAAATTTAAAAATATATGGAAACAAACGAAAATGAAAATACAACAATCCAAACGCTTTGGGACGCAGCGAAGGCAGTCCTGAGAGGAAAATACATTGCAATCCAGGCCTATCTCAAGAAACAAGAAAAATCCCAAATACAAAATCTAACAGCACACCTAAAGGAAATAGAAGCAGAACAGCAAAGGCAGCCTAAACCCAGCAGAGGAAGAGAAATAATAAAGATCAGAGCAGAAATAAACAATATAGAATCTAAAAAAACGGTAGAGCAGATCAACGAAACCAAGAGTTGGTTTTTTGAAAAAATAAACAAAATTGACAAACCTCTAGCCAGGCTTCTCAAAAAGAAAAGGGAGATGACCCAAATAGATAAAATCATGAATGAAAATGGAATTATTACAACCAATCCCTCAGAGATACAAACAATTATCAGGGAATACTATGAGAAATTATATGCCAACAAATTGGACAACCTGGAAGAAATGGACAAATTCCTAAACACCCACACTCTTCCAAAACTCAATCAGGAGGAAATAGAAAGCTTGAACAGACCCATAACCAGCGAAGAAATTGAATCGGCTATCAAAAATCTCCCAACAAATAAGAGTCCAGGACCAGATGGCTTCCCAGGGGAGTTCTACCAGATGTTTAAAGCAGAGATAATACCTATCCTTCTCAAGCTATTCCAAGAAATAGAAAGGGAAGGAAAACTTCCAGACTCATTCTATGAAGCCAGGATTACTTTGATTCCTAAACCAGACAGAGACCCAGTAAAAAAAGAGAACTACAGGCCAATATCTCTGATGAATATGGATGCAAAAATTCTCAATAAGATACTAGCAAATTGAATTCAACAGCATATAAAAAGAATTATTCACCATGATCAAGTGGGATTCATTCCTGGGATGCAGGGCTGGTTCAACATTCGCAAATCGATCAACGTGATACATCACATTAACAACAAAAAAGAGAAGAACCATATGATCCTGTCAATCGATGCAGAAAAGGCCTTTGACAAAATCCAGCACCCTTTCTTAATAAAAACCCTTGAGAAAGTCGGGATAGAAGGAACATACTTAAAGATCATAAAAGCCGTTTATGAAAAGCCCACAGCTAACATCATCCTCAATGGGGAAAAACTGAGAGCTTTTTCCCTGAGATCAGGAACGCGACAGGGATGCCCACTCTCACCGCTGTTGTTTAACATAGTGCTGGAAGTTCTAGCATCAGCAATCAGACAACAAAAGGAAATCAAAGGCATCAAAATTGGCAAAGATGAAGTCAAGCTTTCGCTTTTTGCAGATGACATATTATACATGGAAAATCTGATAGACTCCACCAAAAGTCTGCTAGAACTGATACATGAATTCAGCAAAGTTGTAGGATACAAAATCAATGTACAGAAATCAGTTGCATTCTTATACACTAACAATGAAGCAACAGAAAGACAAATAAAGAAACTGATCCCATTCACAATTGCACCAAGAAGCATAAAATACCTAGGAATAAATCTAACCAAAGATGTAAAAGATCTGTATGCTGAAAACTATAGAAAGCTTATGAAGGTAATTGAAGAAGATATAAAGAAATGGAAAGACATTCCCTGCTCATGGATTGGAAGAATAAATATTGTCAAAATGTCAATACTACCCAAAGCTATCTACACATTCAATGCAATCCCAATCAAAATTGCACCAGCATTCTTCTCGAAACTAGAACAAGCAATCCTAAAATTCCTATGGAACCACAAAAGGCCCCGAATAGCCAAAGTAATTTTGAAGAAGAAGACCAAAGCAGGAAGCATCACAATCCCAGACTTTAGCCTCTACTACAAAGCTGTCATCATCAAGACAGCATGGTATTGGCACAAAAACAGACACATAGACCAATGGAATAGAATAGAAACCCCAGAACTAGACCCACAAACGTATGGCCAACTCATCTTTGACAAAGCAGGAAAGAACATCCAATGGAAAAAAGACAGTCTCTTTAACCAATGGTGCTGGGAGAACTGGACAGCAACATGCAGAAGGTTGAAACTAGACCACTTTCTCACACCATTCACAAAAATAAACTCAAAATGGATAAAGGACCTGAATGTGAGACAGGAAACCATCAAAACCTTAGAGGAGAAAGCAGGAAAAGACCTCTCTGACCTCAGCCGTAGCAATCTCTTACTCGGCACATCCCCAAAGGCAAGGGAATTAAAAGCAAAAGTGAATTAGTGGGACCTTATGAAGATAAAAAGCTTCTGCACAGCAAAGGAAACAACCAACAAAACTAAAAGGCAACCAATGGAATGGGAAAAGATATTTGCAAATGACATATCGGACAAAGGGCTAGTATCCAAAATCTATAAAGAGCTCATCAAACTCCACACCCGAAAAACAAATAACCCAGTGAAGAAATGGGCAGAAAACATGAATAGACACTTCTCTAAAGAAGACATCCGGATGGCCAACAGGCACATGAAAAGATGTTCAACGTCGCTCCTCATCAGGGAAATACAAATCAAAACCACACTCAGATATCACCTCACGCCAGTCAGAGTGGCCAAAATGAACAAATCAGGAGACTATAGATGCTGGAGAGGATGTGGAGAAATGGGAACCCTCTTGCACTGTTGGTGGGAATGCAAATTGGTGCAGCCGCTCTGGAAAGCAGTGTGGAGGTTCCTCAGAAAATTAAAAATAGACCTACCCTATGACCCAGCAATAGCACTGCTAGGAATTTACCCAAGGGATACAGGAGTACTGATGCATAGGGGCACTTGTACCCCAATGTTTATAGCAGCACTCTCAACAATCGCCAAATTATGGAAAGAGCCTAAATGTCCATCAACTGATGAATGGATAAAGAAATTGTGGTTTATATACACAATGGAATACTACGTGGCAATGAGAAAAAATGAAATATGGCCCTTTGTAGCAACGTGGATGGAACTGGAGAGTGTGATGCTAAGTGAAATAAGCCATAGAGAGAAAGACAGATACCATATGGTTTCACTCTTATGTGGATCCTGAGAAACTTAACAGAAACCCATGGGGGAGGGGAAGGAAAAAAAAAAAAAGAGGTTAGAGTGGGAGACAGCCAAAGCATAAGAGACTGTTAAAAACTGAGAACAAACTGAGGGTTGATGGGGGGTGGGAGGGAGAGCAGGGTGGGTGATGGGTATTGAGGAGGGCACCTTTTGGGATGAGCACTGGGTGTTGTATGGAAACCAATTTGACAGTAAATTTTATATATTAAAAATAAATAAAAAAAAAAAGAAAAGAAAATACGCGTATCTAGTAGTGTTTTTATTCCCCCTGGTTTTCTATTATGATCTGCTGATCTTTTTGTATGTTATCCCTGTGACTATACTACATTTTAATTAGTGTATATTTAGTATTAATTTTGGAAAATTATTCCGTAACACTTCTGCATGATTTCTTCTGGAAAGTTTTCTACATCTGTTTTTCTTCGTAGAGCCAAGTTTTTGTAAGTTATATATTCACATTTATAAACAAAAAAATCCGTTCTTTTTGAGGAATATTACACATCCATATACATCTATGTGTGCATAGGGAGAATTGATAACTTTATGATATTGATGCTTTAAATCCAAAACAATCATATTGTTCCATTTATGCAAATCTCCATTTAGGTGCTCCAGGAAAATGTTAAACACTGTGTATAATTCTTTCACACTTTTCAAAAAATTCATCAAAATTATACATACATTAGCCTAAAAAAAACACAAAACAACAACAATACCAGTAACAACAACCAAGACAGCATTCTGCTACCTCAGAAATTCACCAGCAGTTTCAGGCTCCAAAGGCAAACACTTGTAAGTATTTAGAAGCATTTCTTTTGTCAGTTTTCTTATTATCTCCATAGTATGTCTGTATTTCTCAATTAATCAAACTTTAAAAAACATTTTAATGTGTATTTATTTTTGAGAAAGAGCGAGAGAGAGAGAGTGTGAGCAGAGGAGGGGCAGAGAGAGAGGGAGACACAGAATCTGAAGCAGGCTCCAGGCTTCAAGCTCTCAGCACAGAGCCTGATGCAGGGCTCAAACTCAAGAACCGCAAGATCATAACCTGAGCCGCAGTCAGATGCCTAACCAACTGAGCTACTCAGGTGCCCCTCAATTAATCAAACTTTTAATAGTTCTTCTTCCAGATATCAAAGACAGTGGATTATACTAACTGAAATACATTGTCCAATCTCTTTTTACCATTTATATTGTTATCTTTATATTAGTTCTTAGTAACTCTATAACTTTTAATAATAGAATTCAAACGTTATTTCTTGTGTCTCTTAATGAAGAAATTAATAATCCCTGTGTTTCCTTCTTTGTCTGCTACCTCCACACTTCTGTTACCTATAAAATAACATTTTATCATCAGATTTATAAAATTTTAATTCTGTTTTCCAATCATTACAGAAATTCTGGTATTTTATTTAGTCATTGATTCAAAAAAATTAAAAATATCTTAATAAGGACTATTTATAATATAATTTAAAGAAGCCAAAATCCATCTAGAATTGAAAGAGAGAAAACTAGCCCAACCTGAAAAGATAAAAAGCAGTCCTTCCCAGTCAGGATGGGGAGATAAGATAAAGCCAGTTGCAAAGTTAAAAGAAAACATTGTTTCCTTCAAGTTCATGCAGCTGTTGTAAAATGCTTTAGCAACACCTTACTGAGTGACTATTGCTTTCTTACCAATGAAGCCTCAGACATACTTTCATTTATTACTATAGATACTCAATTGCTAAATTGCCCTTAATACATGAAAACACACAATTCCTAGTTAATTCCCTCTTCTAATCCTACTTTAGGAAGAACAGAATTCAGAATGGATCCTACTTCTTTTAGACCCTCTTCAAAAATGTTCAGCAGAAACTTAACTTAGCAAAAATTGCTTCCTTCCTCTTTTAGTTGAGTAGCATTTCAGGGTTCATCATGATAGATTTATTTGCTTCTCAGGATATGCCTTTTGATCACACTTTGGTGTTCTCTAGGAAATTTTGGCTTTTAAGGCTTCAGGTTGCCTGTACTTTCTTTGATATAGGTGCCTTATATGTTCTCTATTAGAGGAAGTCTATAGGAAGGGTCTGGCCTATCCTGATAAGCTTTCTTTTAACTGGCCCAGGAGCCACATTCAGAAAGCCTCTTCAGTTGGGCACCCTGTGGAAATATTTCCTATAAATAAATTTCCTCTAAATAAACCTTTTTATTTTAATGTTTATTTATTTTTGAGAAAGAGAGAGACCATGAGTGCGCAAGCACACAAATGCACATACGCACACACGCACACCCGTAAAGGGCAGAGAGAGAGAGAGAGAGGCAGAGGATATGAAGTTGGCTCTGCACTGACAGCAGAGAGCCCTGTGTGGGCTCATGGATCTCATGAAACATGAGATCATCACCACCATGAGATCATCATCTGATCTGAAGTCAGACACTTATCTAACTGAGCCACCCAGATGCCCCTCTAAGTCACCTTTAAAAACCATATAAGGACTATCCTCTGTGCTGCTTTTTGTGTCCCTGAAAATATCTTTGTTTAGGTCAGGATTTTGTCAGAATCTTGCTGATGGCATTTTTTTAAACTAGATTGTATAGACAGAAAGTTATACAAGAATCACTTTTACCAACTATACATTTCTCATCAGGTCATCTCATGCTGACCCTGCAATCCAATCCACTGGGCTGGAAGCCCATTTTTCTCATGTATACATACTATTCTGCTAATTCATTTGCTTATCTCTCCAAGTGGCACAATCCAACTAAGGACAATTTTGCATTACTGTGGCCACAGGAACATGGGGAATTTTTAGTATTGGAGAAGAGTTTTCATTTATCTGGTGCCTTAGGAGAGAAAATGAAAAATGTGTCTGCTTTGATATGATGAAGCTTCCAAAAGGCAATTAAGACTCTAAGACCATTTCCCTAAAAGACTTCCAGCAAAGGTGTGGTGGGTTGAATTGTTTGCCTATAAAAAAGATATGTTCAAGTCCTAATCCCCAATACCTATGAATGTGATCTCATTTGGAAAGTCTGCAGATGTAATCAAGTTAAGGTGAGTTCATGCTGTGCCCTAAAGCCAATGACCAGTTGTTTATAATGAAAGGAGAGGGTGGCTTAAATATGAAAACACAGAAAAGAAACACAGAGGGAAGAAACCAGGCAAAAAACTAAGTCAAATGCATTTACAAAGCCAAGCTATGCCAAGGATTCCTGGCAACCACTACAAAATGGAAGAGTCAAGAAAGGATTCTTCCCTATATGCCTCTGATGACAGCTTGATTTTTTAATTCTAGCTTCCAGAACTTTGACAGAAATTTCTGTTATTTTAAGTCACACAGATTATTGTAATTTGTTACAGAACCCCTAGGAAACTGATACAAAAGGCAAATAAAAAAATAGGAAAGACTGCTTCTCTTATAGATCCTCCTAAATTCTACTTGCCTTACCTTTATCTTTGTCTTTCTCCCACTCTTACTTTTCTTGACTTGTCAGTAATTTCCAATCCTTCTCCCAGACCCCGGACCATGCCCAGTCCTCACTGATGCTTCTTCTCTTTTTCCTTCAACTCCACCTGCAACCCATGTGACCCCAGTTTGTATCGTAGCTGTCTGAAGCCACATTTCTCACCATTTTTCTGTTTCTCTTTTTTATCCTCACTAGGGAAATTTAAAAGGTAAATTGATCAGAAAAAAGCAATCTTTTTGTCATTATGTGAACACTCTAGGAATATCTAGTTCAGATAAGCAGTTAAAAATGTGTAAGAAAAAGTTAATTAACTGTGATTCTTTTGCTTTAAGAAATGTGAACAAGTAAATTTAAATAATAGTTTTTGTTACTATAGTTACAAGATAAGAAGAAAAAGCTTTGGTTCAAGATAAAAGAGGAGCCTTCAAAAATGATTTAAAGATTCTTTAACATTTTGTTCATGAATATTAGATTTGTAAATTGTATTTTTTGAAGTTTATGTAATATTTCTGATAAATAGACAAAACTTTGAGCTAATTGAAATGAATTAGCAATCTTATTTTAAAGATAACTTTACCTCTTCTCTATGGTTTTATTATATGAAGCAACATTTTTGTTTAAGACTAAATCTAAACTTCTCTCATAATTCAAAGTTTCTAAATATATTATTATTCTTTCTAAAAGCAATCTAGAAAATAACATTTAGCTATATGATATTATGATGATGGATGTCTCTTTAAAGGATTTTTAATAAAACCTTTATTGAGGTATAATGATGTGCAATAAACTGCACATATTTAAGCATGCAGTTTGATTTGTTTCCACATATGTATACACTCATGAAATCATCACACTATTAGGATAAAAACCATATTCATTATCTCCAAAAGTTTTCTTATCCCCTATGGTAATATCTCCTGCCTACCTCCCCATATATCACACCCCCATTCTCCAGGAAACCACTGGTCTGCTATCTGCCACTATAGATTAATTTGCATTTTCTATAATTTTATAAAATTGGTATTTTACAATATGTATTCTGTTTTGTCTGAATTTTATCATTCAACACAATTACATCATGATTCATCTATGTTATATTGTGTATCAATATTTTATTTTTTTCTATTGCTGAATAGTATGTCATATATGGATATTCCACAGTTTGTGCATTGGCTGTAATGGTAATCAGGTTAACTCTCTCAGGTGTCCTTAGTAGCCTTTCCTGTGAACTGATACTGGATATTCAGTGTGCCTCAGAATATCTCCCCTAATCCTAAATTCTGCCTTATTACGTGCTGACATTATTATTATGTATCCTGAAGGACTCACATAATACACAGTGTAATCGTCAGTACCTAAAAGCAGCCTTTCCTCAACATCCTCTTAAATAATCTTTGCATAACCTAAAACCTGGAGACCTAATTTTCTTCAGGTGTTTGAAACAATAGCAGAAAAAGACTGTTCTTGAAATTTGATGTGTAAGGACTTTATCAGGTACAATTAACAAGCATAACAGTGAATACCCTCCAGTCATTATCCTTGAATTCATGCCTCTCAACTAAAGTGACATAAAAAATACTCAAATCACTATTCCAGAAAAATTTCCTTATTACAGACTATTGACTAATGGTTCTTAAGCACCCCCCCCCGACACACAACAAATGCATGCATATATTTCTACCTTTAAAACAGACACTCTTTAGACAGAGCTAACTCCACCCAAGAATTTTGGATCAAGTAGATGACTGCATGAGATGCAGGAATTTATGCCTGAGATCCACAGAACACGATCACAGGTTGCTGTCTTAATCTTCATTATTATTATTTTTTAGTTTCCTGGCTATCGTTTTCTTCTTTTGATGGTTTAGGGCTAATTTTAGCAATGTTATTTATAGGACCTTAATTCTTAATATTGTTTTTTACATCATCAGTTATCCTTTGGTATGAGTTAAGCATCTGTCTACAATTTTCTCATAATTTGGCTAAAACATAATTGTTAAACTGACTATTGCATTTCCTTTGGATGTCATACAATTTCCTTTGGTGCCAATTTCTTATAATAGATCAATTGGCTTCCTAAGTATTTGCACTCAACCATTAAGGTACTTTTTAAAAGGCAAATATCACAATAATCCAGAGCACCAGAAATCTCATCACCCTATTAGGTCATACTTTCTCTTCATGGAACTAACGCTCAGAGCCCTTTTGTGGCATTCAGCTTTTATAACTGGACTTTCACAAATATAGAATTAAAGGAAGTGGGGCGCCTGAGTGGCTCAGTCGGTTAAGCATCTGACTTCAGCTCAGGTCATGATCTTGTGGGTTCGTGAGTTCGAGCCCCACGTCAGGCTCTGTGCAGACAGCTCAGAGCCTGGAGTCAGCTTCAGATTCTATGTCTCCCTCTCTCTCTCTGCCTCTCCCCTGCTCATTCTCTCTTTGTCTCAAAAATAAATGAACACTAAAAAAAAAAGAAATAGAAATTAGAGGAAGTCCTAGGGAACACAAGGCATATATTTGAAGGCTGTCTTACTTTTCCTAACTATGTAAGAAACATGTAGTCTATAGGCTCAGGTTTACATTTATTTGCTTTAGATTTACCCAATGGTCTGTATTTGAAAAACATCATCACTTGATGCCAAACCACACTTGATAATGTGCATCAAAGCATTATAATTCTATATGGCAAGGCTGTAGGTTGTTTTGGCCAAAGACAGGCCTTTAGGTGGTCCCTAATGACTGGTAACAGTATTCCAGCACAAAAGACTATTGGCTATTACCAACTAATTAGAAAAGATCCGTTATCTTGGTGAACTGATGCTTGCTTTCAGGAGAGTCGCTGACATCACTCAGCTCTGGTTTGTCCCTTTCCTCATCCCCTTTTCTATTCATGCGTTTTTCTCCCCATCAAACCCTGGTGACAACTGATCAGTTCTCTATAAATATTTACTTTTTCCAGAATTATATGTAAAGGGAATCTATTATTTTTTTGAGACTGGCTTCTTTCACCTATGAAATGTATGTGAGATTCGTTTATGTTATTTATATCAGTCATCTGTTCCTTGCATTGCCGAGTATTCCATATTATGAATATAACTTAATAGGTTCTTTCTCTTTTTTTCTTTTTTTCTCTTTTTTTAAATTTTTTTAATATATGAATTTTATTGTCAAATTGGTTTCCATACAACACCCAGTGCTCATCCCAAAAGGTGCCCTCCTCAATACCCATCACCCACCCTGCTCTCCCTCCCACCCCCCATCAACCCTCAGTTTGTTCTCAGTTTTTAACAGTCTCTTATGCTTTGGCTCTCTCCCACTCTAACCTCTTTTTTTTTTTTTTCCTTCCCCTCCCCCATGGGTTTCTGTTAAGTTTCTCAGGATCCACATAAGAGTGAAACCATATGGTATCTGTCTTTCTCTCTATGGCTTATTTCACTTAGCATCACACTCTCCAGTTCCATCCACGTTGCTACAAAGGGCCATATTTCATTTTTTCTCATTGCCACGTAGTATTCCATTGTGTATATAAACCACAATTTCTTTATCCATTCATCAGTTGATGGACATTTAGGCTCTTTCCATAATTTGGCTATTGTTGAGAGTGCTGCTATAAACATTGGGGTACAAGTGCCCCTATGCATCAGTACTCCTGTATCCCTTGGGTAAATTCCTAGCAGTGCTATTGCTGGGTCATAGGGTAGGTCTATTTTTAATTTTCTGAGGAACCTCCACACTGCTTTCCAGAGCGGCTGCACCAATTTGCATTCCCACCAACAGTGCAAGAGGGTTCCCATTTCTCCACATCCTCTCCAGCATCTATAGTCTCCTGATTTCTTCATTTTGGCCACTCTGACTGGCATGAGGTGATATCTGAGTGTGGTTTTGATTTGTATTTCCCTGATAAGGAGCGACGTTGAACATCTTTTCATGTGCCTGTTGGCCATCCGGATGTCTTCTTTAGAGAAGTGTCTATTCATGTTTTCTGCCCATTTCTTCACTGGGTTATTTGTTTTTCGGGTGTGGAGTTTGATGAGCTCTTTATAGATTTTGGATACTAGCCCTTTGTCCGATATGTCATTTGCAAATATCTTTTCCCATTCCATTGGTTGCCTTTTAGTTTTGTTGGTTGTTTCCTTTGCTGTGCAGAAGCTTTTTATCTTCATAAGGTCCCACTAATTCACTTTTGCTTTTAATTCCCTTGCCTTTGGGGATGTGCCGAGTAAGAGATTGCTACGGCTGAGGTCAGAGAGGTCTTTTCCTGCTTTCTCCTCTAAGGTTTTGATGGTTTCCTGTCTCACATTCAGGTCCTTTATCCATTTTGAGTTTATTTTTGTGAATGGTGTGAGAAAGTGGTCTAGTTTCAACCTTCTGCATGTTGCTGTCCAGTTCTCCCAGCACCATTGGTTAAAGAGACTGTCTTTTTTCCATTGGATGTTCTTTCCTGCTTTGTCAAAGATGAGTTGGCCATACGTTTGTGGGTCTAGTTCTGGGGTTTCTATTCTATTCCATTGGTCTATGTGTCTGTTTTTGTGCCAATACCATGCTGTCTTGATGATGACAGCTTTGTAGTAGAGGCTAAAGTCTGGGATTGTGATGCTTCCTGCTTTGGTCTTCTTCTTCAAAATTACTTTGGCTATTCGGGGCCTTTTGTGGTTCCATAGGAATTTTAGGATTGCTTGTTCTAGTTTCGAGAAGAATGCTGGTGCAATTTTGATTGGGATTGCATTGAATGTGTAGATAGCTTTGGGTAGTATTGACATTTTGACAATATTTATTCTTCCAATCCATGAGCAGGGAATGTCTTTCCATTTCTTTATATCTTCTTCAATTACCTTCATAAGCTTTCTATAGTTTTCAGCATACAGATCTTTTACATCTTTGGTTAGATTTATTCCTAGGTATTTTATGCTTCTTGGTGCAATTGTGAATGGGATCAGTTTCTTTATTTGTCTTTCTGTTGCTTCATTGTTAGTGTATAAGAATGCAACTGATTTCTGTACATTGATTTTGTATCCTACAACTTTGCTGAATTCATGTATCAGTTCTAGCAGACTTTTGGTGGAGTCTATCAGATTTTCCATGTATAATATGTCATCTGCAAAAAGCGAAAGCTTGACTTCATCTTTGCCAATTTTGATGCCTTTGATTTCCTTTTGTTGTCTGATTGCTGATGCTAGAACTTCCAGCACTATGTTAAACAACAGCGGTGAGAGTGGGCATCCCTGTCGCGTTCCTGATCTCAGGGAAAAAGCTCTCAGTTTTTCCCCATTGAGGATGATGTTAGCTGTGGGCTTTTCATAAACGGCTTTTATGATCTTTAAGTATGTTCCTTCTATCCCGACTTTCTCAAGGGTTTTTATTAAGAAAGGGTGCTGGATTTTGTCAAAGGCCTTTTCTGCATCGATTGACAGGATCATATGGTTCTTCTCTTTTTTGTTGTTAATGTGATGTATCACGTTGATCGATTTGCGAATGTTGAACCAGCCCTGCATCCCAGGAATGAATCCCACTTGATCATGGTGAATAATTCTTTTTATATGCTGTTGAATTCAATTTGCTAGTATCTTATTGAGAATTTTTGCATCCATATTCATCAGAGATATTGGCCTGTAGTTCTCTTTTTTTACTGGGTCTCTGTCTGGTTTAGGAATCAAAGTAATCCTGGCTTCATAGAATGAGTCTGGAAGTTTTCCTTCCCTTTCTATTTCTTGGAATAGCTTGAGAAGGATAGGTATTATCTCTGCTTTAAACATCTGGTAGAACTCCCCTGGGAAGCCATCTGGTCCTGGACTCTTATTTGTTGGGAGATTTTTGATAGCCGATTCAATTTCTTCGCTGGTTATGGGTCTGTTCAAGCTTTCTATTTCCTCCTGATTGAGTTTTGGAAGAGTGTGGGTGTTTAGGAATTTGTCCATTTCTTCCAGGTTGTCCAATTTGTTGGCATATAATTTCTCATAGTATTCCCTGATAATTGTTTGTATCTCTGAGGGATTGGTTGTAATAATTCCATTTTCATTCATGATTTTATCTATTTGGGTCATCTCCCTTTTCTTTTTGAGAAGCCTGGCTAGAGGTTTGTCAATTTTGTTTATTTTTTCAAAAAACCAACTCTTGGTTTCGTTGATCTGCTCTACCGTTTTTTTAGATTCTATATTGTTTATTTCTGCTCTGATCTTTATTATTTCTCTTCCTCTGCTGGGTTTAGGCTGCCTTTGCTGTTCTGCTTCTATTTCCTTTAGGTGTGCTGTTAGATTTTGTATTTGGGATTTTTCTTGTTTCTTGAGATAGGCCTGGATTGCAATGTATTTTCCTCTCAGGACTGCCTTCGCTGCGTCCCAAAGCGTTTGGATTGTTGTATTTTCATTTTCGTTTGTTTCCATATATTTTTAAATTTCTTCTCTAATTGCCTGGTTGACCCACTCATTCGTTAGTAGGGTGTTCTTTAACCTCCATGCTTTTGGAGGTTTTCCAGACTTTTTCCCGTGGTTGATTTCAAGCTTCATAGCATTGTGGTCTGAAAGTATGCATGGTAGAATTTCAATTCTTGTAAACTTATGAAGGGCTGTTTTGTGACCAGTATATGATCTATCTTGGAGAATGTTCCATGTGCACTCGAGAAGAAAGTATATTCTGTTGCTTTGGGATGCAGAATTCTAAATATATCTGTCAAGTCCATCTGATCCAATGTATCATTCAGGGCCCTTGTTTCTTTATTGACTGTGTGTCTAGATGATCTATCCATTTCTGTAAGTGGGGTGTTAAAGTCCCCTGCAATGACCACATTCTTATCAATAAGCTTGCTTATGTTTATGAGTAATTGTTTTATATATCTGGGGGCTCCGGTATTCGGCGCATAGACATTTATAATTGTTAGCTCTTCTTGATGGATAGACCCTGTAATTATTATATAATGCCCTTCTTCATCTCTTGTTACAGCCTTTAATTTAAAGTCTAGTTTGTCTGATATAAGTATGGCTACTCCAGCTTTCTTTTGGCTTCCAGTAGCATGATAAATAGTTCTCCATCCCCTCACTCTCAATCTAAAGGTGTCCTCAGATCTCAAATGAGTCTCTTGTAGACAGCAAATAGATGGGTCTTGTTTTTTTATCCATTCTGATACCCTATGTATTTTGGTTGGCGCATTTAATCCATTTACATTCAGTGTTATTATAGAAAGATACGGGTTTAGAGTCATTGTGATGTCTGTATGTTTTATGCTTGTGGTGATGTCTCTGGTACTTTGTCTCACAGGATCCCCCTTAGGATCTCTTGTAGGGCTGGTTTGGTGGTGACAAATTCCTTCAGTTTTTGTTTGTTTGGGAAGACCTTTATCTCTCCTTCTATTCTAAATGACAGACTTGCTGGATAAAGGATTCTCGGCTGCATATTTTTTCTGTTTAGCACACTGAAGATATCGTGCCAAGCCTTTCTGGCCTGCCAAGTTTCAAAGGAGAGATCAGTCACGAGTCTTATAGGTCTCCCTTTATATGTGAGGGCACGTTTATCCCTTGCTGCTTTCAGAATTTTCTCTTTATCCTTGTATTTTGCCAGTTTCACTATAATATGTCGTGCAGAAGATCGATTCAAGTTACGTCTGAAGGGAGTTCTCTGTGCCTCTTGGATTTCAATGCCTTTTTCCTTCCCCAGTTCAGGGAAGTTCTCAGCTATAATTTCTTCAAGTACCCCTTCAGCACCTTTCCCTCTCTCTTCCTCCTCTGGGATACCAATTATGCGTATATTATTTCTTTTTGGTGTATCACTTAGTTCTCTAATTTTCCCCTCATACTCCTGGATTTTTTTATCTCTCTTTCTCTCAGCTTCCTCTTTCTCCATAACTTTATCTTCTAGTTCACCTATTCTCTCCTCTGCCTCTTCAATCCGAGGCGTCGTGGTTTCCATTTTGTTTTGCATTTCGTTTAAAGCGCTTTTCAGCTCCTCGTGACTGTTCCTTAGTCCCTTGATCTCTGTAGCAAGAGATTCTCTGCTGTCCTGTATACTGTTTTCAAGCCCAGCGATTAATTTTATGACTATTATTCTAAATTCACTTTCTGTTATATTATTTAAATCCTTTTTGATCAGTTCATTAGCTGTTGTTATTTCCTGGAGATTCTTCTGAGGGGAATTCTTCCGTTTGGTCATTTTGATAGTCCCTGGAGTGGTGAGGACCTGCAGGGCACTTCCCCTGTGCTGTGGTGTACAACTGGAGTTGGTGGGCGGGGCCGCAGTCCGACCTGATGTCTGCCCCCAGCCCACCCCTGGAGCCACAGTCAGACTGGTGTGTGCCTTCTCTTCCCCTCTCCTAGGGGCGGGATTCACTGTGGGGTGGCGTGGCCCGTCTGGGCTACTTGCACACTGCCAGGCTTGTGGTGCTGGGGATCTGGCGTATTAGCTGGGGTGGGTAGGCAAGGTGCACGGGGGCAGAAGGGGCAGGCTTAGCTCACTTCTCCTTAGGTGATCCACTTCAGGAGGGGCCCTGTGGCAACGGGAGGGATTCAGATCTGCTGCTGGAGGTTTGGCTCCGCAGAAGCACGGAGTTGGGTGTTTGCGCGGAGCGAGCAAGTTCCCTGGCAGGAACTGGTTCCCTTTGGGATTTTGGCTGGGGGATGGGCGGGGGAGATGGCGCTGGCGAGCGCCTTTGTTCTCCGCCAAGCTGAGCTCTGTCATCCGGGGGCTCAGCAGCTCTCCCTCCCTTTGTCCTCCAGCCTTCCTGCTTTCTGAGCAGAGCTGTTAACTTATGACCTCCCAGACGGTAAGTCGCACTTGGTGTCGGAACACAATCCGTCAGGCCCCTCTGCTTTTGCCAGCCAGACTTGGGGGCTCTGCTTGGCAGGCAAGCCGCCCCTCCACCCCGGCTCCCTCCCGCCAGTCCGTGGAGAGCGCACCGCCTCTCCGCCCTTCCTACCCTCTTCCGTGGGCCTCTAGTCTGCGCTTGGCTCCGGAGACTCCATTCTGCTAATCCTCTGGCAGTTTTCTGGGTTCTTTAGGCAGGTGTAGGTGGAAAATAAGTGATCAGCAGGACGCGCGGTGAGCCCAGCGTCCTCCTACGCCACCATCTTCCCTCCAATCCTGAAAGGTTCTTTACTTTAAAAACTCTACCTTCATTTAGCTCTGACACATTGCCTTCTAGTTTTACTTTCATTATTTATTTCATTCCTTTTTTTCCTGGTTACTTTCTAGTACTCTCTCTTTTATGCTTGGTTTTCTTCAAATATTTGGCAAATCTGTTTGCCAAACATATTTAAGAATTAAAGCTTAGTTTAATTAATATTAATAATTTAAAACATATTAATAATTGATGTAGGTTCCTTTACTTTTCTTTACAATGTATAGAGATGCAGCATTTTCTTTTTAGATGTCACCTTGCAATAGATATTTCTTGCATGGGAAGTGCAAGAACACAAAAGAAGACTGAATAGGGGGTGTCATTACCACATTAGAACTCTGAGTTTCTGGGGTGTCTGGATGGCTCAGTTGGTTGAGACTCCAGTTTTGGCTCGGGTTGTGATCTCCTGGTTCATGACTTCGAGCCCTACATCAGGCTCTGTGCTGACAGCTCAGAGCGTAGAGCCTGCTTTGGATCGTGTGTCTCCCTCTCTCTCTCTGTCCACTCCCCACTTGTACTCTGTCTCTCTCAAAAATAAGCATTCAAAAAGTAAAAATAAATAAATAAATAAATAAATAAATAAATAAATAAATAAAACGTCCCGTTTCCCTCAGGAAGTTTATTTAATTCATTTAGAGAAGAGTACTCAGTTTTACATCTGAGTATAGAACCTGGGCTGCCAAGAACTATTCACGGATCCAAGGGCAGAAAAGGTGCTAGTTGGGGTAGCTTCTCTACAGAGAGTCCTTGAAGTGAACATTCTTTCATTATCAGCTGTTCCTACTCTTTCTACATATGCTAGCAGTTTCCCTGCACATCTTTATTGGTAAACCCATTTTTTCTCTGCTCTAGCATTTTCCTCTTCGTCCTCAGAAAATAGGTTCTTTAATATTCATTTAACTGTCTGAATGTTCTCGTTTACTTTCCGTCTTCCAGAAACCTTCCAAGATGTCTGGCCTAGGAGGTATCTGATTTAGTCTCAACAATGTAGGATTTTTCTCTTTTCAACTCTCCATGTCATTCTTGAAATGCCCAAACATTTATAAAATCTCATTACTGACAGAAAACCAAGAAAATACATACTGTAACATTGAAATATTTATTTTTGTATTCATTTCAGTTTTATCACAAAAATATTTGTAGCTTAATTATTCTAAGTATGTGTAAACCATACAGCGACAACATAGTTATGAACTAAATGTATATATAGAAAGTATTCTCTTTCTGTGGCGCCTGGGTGGCTCAGTCAGTTAAACCGACTCTTGATTACAGCTCTGATCATAATCTTACAATTTGCAAGATTGAGCCCCACGTTGGGCTTACACTGGCAGGGAGCCTGCTTGGGATTCTCTCTCCCTCCTTGTCCTCCCCTTCCCTGCCCTCGTCCCCCCCACTCCTCAAAATAATTAAACATTTTTTTTAAAAAGTATTTTTTTGAGGTACCTGAGTGGCTCACTTGGTTAAATGTCCAACTCTTGATTTTGGCTCGGATCATGATCTCCTGGTTCATGAGTTTGAGCCCTGCATAGGGCTTGACACTGATTAATGAAGAGACTCCTTGGGATTCTCTATCTCTCCCTCTCTCTGCCCCTTCACTGCTAGTGATCTCTCTCTCTCTCTATCTCAGAATAAATAAATATGAACATTTTTAAAAAGGATTTTCTTCCTGTATATTTGTATATAAATTATACATAGCTTATTTTATATAATAAAGTACACTTAAACATGAAGTATTTCACATTTTATTTTAATTGCTGAATATTGCAACATATGGTTTCAATTATAAATTATTGTTTTACAACAGAAATTATTTCTTCTTAGCATATTTCCTTTATAGGTTTCTTAAAAATAAGTTGTATTCACTACAGCACTTTTATTCAGCCAAATTTATATTGCATCGTCATTAAAAAAAAACAAATAATTTTATCTCCTATGTTTAACTTTTAACTAATTTAGATTAGCATTTACAGTGGTATCAAATGTCTCACCTCAGACAGAATAAATTTCCAAAAGCTTTACTTAGATGCCATGAGTTGCATGAACAAAATCAAACTATCTTGAAATGAAATGCAGGTTTTTTTTAAAGATTTTCTTTTTTAAGTAACCTCTACCTCCAACATGGACTCAAACCCATGACCCCAAGATCAAGAGTTGCATGCTCTACTGATTGAGCCAGCCAGGTGCCCATACACTATGTTTCTATTTGCAGGATCTGACAGAATGAAAAAGTAGCATCATTTAATGGTTTGTGAATGTCTTCTGACACTAATGGAATCAATGTGTGTGTGTGTGTGTGTGTGTGTGTGTGTGTGTGTGTGTGTGTTTTAATGATTATTTTTGAGAGAGAGAGAGAGAGAGAGAGAGAGAGAGGAAGGGAGGGAGGGAGACAGACTGTGCACACACAAGTGGGAGAGGGGCGGAGGGGGGGCGGGAGGGGGACAGAGGATCTGAAGCCGGCTCCACACTGACAGCAGAGAGCCCAATGTGGGGCTCAAACTCGCAAACCAGGAGAACATGACCTGAGCCGAAGTCAAATACTTAACTGACTGAGCCACCCAGGAGTCTCAGAATCGATGTATTCATACCTAACGCTTCACCTTTCATTCCTGAACAAGAAAATGTCGAATCAAAACTAAATAAAATTAAGTTAGAAGAGTAGTCCAACTGAAAAATCATGCTTTACCCAGAAGGATATGTATATGTTGTATGTATGTATAAACAATTTTCAGATTTACACAGTAAAATGTCCATTTCAAACATAATATTCACAAAATAATTCTAATTTTTTCAAGGAGAGGCTAATGTGTTTCCATCAGATACATATCATTCAGTTCTCATATTCAGTAATATCACTGTGGCCTCCTTAGGGATAGTAAATATTGAGAAATATTTTATGCAAGTTACACTTCATTTTCAACTTTGTTAAGAGGTGGAAATTTGTTAACTTTTCATTAAACATGGACTTAGTCCTCCACCCCCTCCCCCATAGCTTGTGGCTGTTGAAAGCAATTATTATAAAATAAAATACAGTTGGTAGGTAGTAAAATAAATAAATGATTGTACCTTTATTGCAAAACTATTATGGCAAAAATATTTAGACTATTTTTAAAATGTTATTGAGGTATTTTTTTACATACCATAAAATGCACTTATTTTAAACGTTTCAATGAGTTTTAATAAATTTACAGAGTTGTGCAATCATCACCACAATTTAATTTTGGAATATTAACATCATCACAGAAAGAAAACATGTGCCCAAATGCAGTCATTCTCTTTCCCACCCCCAGGCCTGGGAAACTGCAAATCTATTCCTTATACATTCGCCTTTTCTGAACCTTTCCTGTAAATGGTATCATACAATATGTGGTCTGTGGTTTCTAGATTCTTTTGATAACACTGCTTTACGGTTCATCCATGTGGCAGCATGTACCAGTACTGAACGCCTTCTTCAAAGTTCCTTCACAGGAACTTTGAGACACCAGTGTTCCCACACCTATTTCAATAGCAGCTAAAGTACAAACTCTCACAATTGCCCTTGAATATCTCACTGACTAGCTGCTTCGCACACCCCTCACAATACCACAGCACGACTGGCCCTGACCCCAGTGCCTGTCAGCTCCTCCCGGCACCCCTGGGGATGGAAGATGTTGGCGGTCAGAAAGCCAGAAGGGTGACCCTAAGTCTCCTTTAGATTTCAGTACATTAAAGTGAGAACTCCGTTCACTGCGTACCGTACGCATTTCTACACCATGGCAAATGTGAGGAGTATAACACAAGGCCCTCCAAAACTATTCCACTCTTTCCTAATTGCTATTGCCAATAGACACTGCTTTAAATTTAAAACTCTGGATTCTGCGTCAAGGGACATAAACTGAGACTGTCCTGCACCAACTGTCATGTATGATCACCCTAAGCCTAGTGTACTATCTCCAAATATAAGTCAGTCTGCACTTGTTGCATTGATTGTAATCATTGTTGTTGCTGTTGTATTTTTTGCATATTCTACAATTGTATTGGCTTGTATACTAAATATTGCAAATACTGATATTTGCATTTTAATGTTGCTATCTAACATCTACTGTATCCTTCTATTTTATCTGAAGACATTTTTGTTGCTTCTTTTGGATTTTCACATCAGACGCAAGCCATACGCTCATTCATCAATTCAGAGTAGCTATGGAGAGGAAAGTGGGGACACAGAGATCTATATTGTTTTACCTAAAGAACAAAGAGAAAGTGGGAAGGTATGAGGAAAATGCGACATGTGGGTGGTCTTGGGAAATGTCCTCTAATTATAAGCAGCAGCCTGACATAAGCTGTCGCTCTATGCCTCTGCCGTGAGACAACCTCATCTTCAAATTTCAAAACAACTCAGGTCTGGTTTATAAAGCCAATCTAAAAATCTGTTGTCAAGTGCTAGGTAAAGAGCCAATCAAGTTACTATAACCTATTTCTACCTAATGGTATAGCAAGAAGAAACAGAAGAAAGGAAGGAAATGGACGTTGCCTCTGCACCCTGCTTGTCAATCCAAAGAAAAGCAAATGTGTTGATTGTGGTTAGAAAGCTGTCACCGGAACAAGGCAGCTTCAGGTTAGCATTAAACTTGGGACTGCAAATTATTTCTAGCAAGTCACAAAGAGATGCTAATGAGTATCATGGTGAGAAACCTCTATTGCTCATCATGTGGCTTCAAAGCTAACATTAATCCAGAGGCTGTGTGAATACTGCTCACTAAATATAAAAGACTTTCTTCTCTTAATTTTCATCTTTTGGTATTTTCTATTTGGGACACAGAAACACAGTTTGCAGCCATGCATACTATTTTATATCAGGCAGGGGCTACAAGAGCAATATGCTGAACAAAGAGACAGGTAGAGTAAAAAAAAAAAAAACAAATAAACAAAAACTAACAGTTCAAAGATTCTCTGAATGAATTCTAATATAGGCAACAATTAGAAAGAAGAGAAATGCATCGCATGACTTAAACATTGTGATACAGATGAAATGAATGAAATGCACATTAAGGGGAAGATGGGCAAGAGACTTCTTTATAAGAATGTAGATCTCTCAGGGCACCTGGGGGGCTCAGTTGGATAAGTGTCTGACTTCAGCTCAGGTCATGATCTCATGGTCTGTGGGTTCGAGTCCCGCGTCAGGCTCTGTGCTGACAGCTCAGAGCCTGGAGCCTGCTTCCGATTCTATGTATCCCTCTCTTTCTCTCTCTGCCCCTCTCCCGCTTGTAATCTGTCTCTCAAAAAATAAAAAACATTAAAAAAAAGAATGTAGATCTCTCAAAATCAAAGGAAATTTGAAGGGGAAATAATTTGAGCTATGTCAATTGCAGGTATATTTGCAAGAGAATTTGATAGATCTTTGTGATCCTTGTGATAGATATGTGTTATTCAGATGACCCACCATGACCTCAAATTTTCCCACATGAAAACCTGATTGGCATGGCCCATTCTATGGATTCATTTATCTCTGTTCACAGTTTCACCCTATTCCAATCACTTGTGTCAATAAAATACCAAAAAATGTTATACCTTGCACACTTCGGATGGAATAGTAAAGTTTTAAAAAGCACTGAAATTGGTAAATAAAGAATGAGTTTTTCTAGTACAGCCTATTTACAGATTATATTCTATTTTGTAACCCAGCATCTATCTATAAGGACGGATCATAAGTGGTCTTATAGTAGATTCTAGTATCAATCTGTAGACATTCCTCACTAAGGAACACATGAAAGATTTTTAACTCAATATGGCTAAAAATATCTCTAATGAATCAGTTAATACCTCAGGGCACTTATTACAATGTTCTTAATCTTCCTACTTTGGAATTATCTAAATTCACTTTGTGAAAGGATTGTACTATTCACCATTTCACTTATTTTTATATATACAAAGGATCAATGGAGGCTTCTTATAAACAATTATATTATAATAATAAAGCCAAAATTTTTAGTCCACAAGCCAAAATTTACCCACAGATTTCATTTGAGTAAATGACCTTGGAGGTTTTTTCTATGCATTTTACATTTACATGTATACAGATAAATATATGTCTGTCTATTAAATATATTAATCTTTTATTTTCTGAAATCACAATTTTCTGAGGTACGATAACAAATGTGGTTTTATTTCATATTTTTAAACTCACATTCTGATAACCTCCTGGTTAACTTTTGTGCATCTAACAAAGGCTGTCTTTTCCACTTATATAAAAAATAACAATTATATAAAATTATTTATATATGTGTGTGTGTGTGTGTGTGTGTGTGAGAGAGAGAGAGAGAGAGAGAGAGAGAGAGAGAGAGAGAGAGAGAGAGAAAGGAAGAGAGATGGAGAGACAGAGACAGAAAATTAGAGAACTATTCACATAAAGATTATTTTTAAACTTTTCTGGGTAATATACCACAGAATTCCAGAAATTAGATGCCATTATGTTGTTTCTACTTCTAACTCAATAATCCAGTCTTGTAATTAATGCTATTAAATGAGGGTAGAGTTTTGGTGAATGTCAGAATTGCAGCTGTGTCTTTGCAAAAATCATGATATCGTAGCCCACATTTCCCAGAGAGTTACCCAGACTCCAGGAATAAAGATATACTTTCCCAGGTATTATAATTTGATTGGAGAGAATTCAAGTTAAAAGAGTCATACATTTTGGATTCTGACAAGTTCCCAACTTTTGTTAGATATTTCCTGGAATTAGGTGAGGACAGTAGTACATAAGCTCACAGTATTGTTGAAATTTTACTAAGACAGAAATTCATTAAATTGAATGAAAAATACTTATTCTGTATCTTCTTTTAGTTTTATCATTTACTTGACAAAATTACATACCAGAGATTAACATTTAAGATGGAGAATACAAAACCCCTTCAAGACTGACTAATGAAATTGAAAGGTAGTTTAATAGCTTGGAAAGATGAGAAAATATATTAATCTTTTATTTTCTGAAATCACAATTTTCTGAGGTAAGATAACAAATGTGGCTTTATTTCATATTTTTAAGCTCACATTCTGATAACCTCCTGGTTAACTTTTGTGTGTCTAACAAAGTCTGTCTTTTCCACTTCACATTAGAATCACTAAATTATGATGATTTCTCTAGAATAGTAATTTCTATGTGAATAGAGACTGAAAATATTCAATGATAACAGCAAAATCAGTTTTAGTCTGACTTCCATCTCCTCTAGGTCAGAGGTTCAACAGAAAATGTCAAAGAGGATTCCTCATAAGATTTGTAAAAAGAAATTTGGTTGAGCTTTCGAGACATATAATCTGAATTTGATTACTACATTTTTTTTCAAACCATGTGATCTTGGGTAATTTGCTCACCTCCTCTGTGCTTCAATTTTCCCTTCTGAAAACAGGGGATAATAATACCATTATCTTCACAGAGGACTAAATATTCTATTTCTTCAGGTAAATAGCTTAGCACAGTGCCTGGAATATTAAGCACCAGATAAGAATTTGTCTCCCTAACATTAGGAATTATGTAAAGATTCCCATTTTTATCTAACTAAAATACTTAAAAGTTGCCCTAACCAATTCTTATCCTTTCTAAACTGGAAATTTTCACTGTGATACAAATTAACTTTACTGGTGTGTAACATGTAACAAACTCCTGTTTTAAACCCTAGTTTGAAAACAGTGATCCCAGGATAGTGCTTAGGTAATGGTCAGTACACCACCATAAATGTAGCAAAACGTAGGGTTGGAATCATTGCACTTCTTGGATTCCTTTCCATTTTTTGGGAGTTTGTGTGATAACAAACATCGAAGTGTATACAATTAAAGCACATGCAGGTGTGTTTGTATTCAGCTTATGCAGGGGATTGTCTCATTTCCTACACTTGCATCAGTTGGTACACAATTGGAAGAGTTAATATTACACTTAAATATTTGTTCAGTGTCCTGAAAAATAACACAACTTTTTGAACATTTCCATTTTTTTTCCTGGATGAGAAGAAATGGGGATGACAAGAAATTATTTCCTTTTGCTGCCTCCTCCAAATCTCACTTTCTATCATCCTGTAAAATTCGCCTTAAAAGTATGGTGTTTTATAAATTTTTAAATATGTATAGATGCTGATAAGCACAAAATTAATATTTTCTTAAGTTATTCCAGACATAGGAAGTATCAACATCGATACATGTATAATGATCATATTTTTGCTTTAGAAACTCAAAAGGTATGTTGCCTTTGAAATACATATATATTAAATATACATATTTACATATATAAAATGTATAATATATTATATATTTTATATACATATAATATATAAAAATATATTTAAATATGTATATTTAAAGTATGTATATAGACACACATTCTCCCAAAAATAATGTAAATGTCTTTGGTTGTTATTTTTTTATTGTCTTATGGATGCATTTGATCTCTGATGAGCTTGCTTTTTCTCTGATCACTGACTGAGTCACTATAGACACTGTGAATCAATTGATGTCCCAGTTACTGGCATGTGGAAATGGCATCTCTTTTGCCTCACTGAATTGTTCACCATGGTTTATAAAGGACAAATTATGGAATTAGAATATTCTGACAAACATTGTCTTTAGGTATTTTATATGTACATATGTAGGTTTTTTGTGATACGTATTTACATTTTTCCACCAATTTTTTATCTCCTTTGAGAGTATATTTAGCTCTAACATTCTGAGAGTAATGTATTCCTTTTAGAATTATCACTACATGTGTTTTTACATTAATTCCCTCTTGCAGATTATTTTTAGTTCCCTAATTTTATTGATCACTATCCCAGTTTGCGGTGTTTATGGCTCCAATTTAGTCTATGTAATATTCAATGTTCATGTCAGTATTAAACAGTTGATTATGTTTTTATTGATATGTCAAAGGTTAATCAACATGCCTGGAGTCCTAACAAAATGGCTGTGAACACTGGTATTTAAATGTAGAGTGTGTGCATAGATGAGCCTTTCAAGATTCACAATGGCAGTTGTGCAGTTAAGATAATGTCAAAGTTATATATTCCAGGGCTGTGAAGCAACTAAACAAATAATGTAGTCACCTATAGTCTGAACCTTACATGGCAGGGTTTTTTTTTCTTTTTTTAAATTCTCTCAACAAGATATTCTCATGCTCATTTTCAGATAAGACTATTAAGTGTTAGAGATGTTAAGTAACTTTTCCAAAGTTACATAGTTAAAATTTTGTCCAAAAGGAAAATTTCCCTATTTTTTATCTCTGGGTGTTCCTCTTACTTTAGTGTCCTTTTAATTTAAGAATAGCTTAGCCCATCTCTTCTAGAAAAGGATGATTACAATGCATGGCATGCTGAAGAGAGAGCTGAACACATAGGAGGCATGCAGTTTAAACAACCTCTCCTGCCTATTGATGCTATGATATTACATATTTAACTTTTCACTTCACACTTTCCTTATCTGGAAAACGTACCGGTTTTATTAGAGGACTTCTAAGCTCCCACTGGGCTCTGGTACTGTAATTCAGATCGATACCCTATAATTAACTCTTTTCCCAAATTGCAACAGCCAAGCTCCAACCCAATTTTACTCTTCAGATGTTCCACGCTATAGTCATATATTAGGACCTGATTTCATGATCATATTCATGCTTTTATGGCATCCTGATAATTTTATTTTATTCTAAAGAAATCTGACAAGCCATGAAGCATCTGGCTGTCTGGAGTGACTGTAAATTCTCTTAGCCATGGCTTCTCAATCTTGGCACTATTGAGATTCTTGGTTGGATAATATTATGCTGTGGAGAACTGTCCTTTGCATTTTAGTATGTTTAATGCCACCGTCAGTGTAAGCAGCGCCAAATGCGAGCAGCACCTATTACCAATTATGACAAATATGTCTACAGACGTTCTTAAATATTCTTCTAGTGATAATCATTGATATACCCATAAAAATATAAACAGAATATTGTTGCATACTAGCCTTCTTATTGCTTCTGTATTTTAACAAAAAAAGAAAGAATTCTCCTTCTTATGGGTAGATTTCAAAACTTTACCCCCAAACAAATGTAATTATCTCTGACAATAGCCACCTAGAGAATGATTTAGAGTGACCTTAATCATCAGCCTATTAGCTAGCTACCAAAATTGACTCCATGACATTTGGGAATATATCCCTCAAAACCCAAAGGATTATTTATCCTAGGCCTTTCCTAGTTTGGGGCATATCTTAAATTTTTTTTTTAATCTTTGTTTATTTTTGAGAGAGAGACAGAGACAGAGACAGAGTAAGAGTTGGGGAGGAGTAGATAGAGAGGGAGACACAGAATCTGAAGCAGGTTCTGGGCTCTCAGCTGTCAGCACAGAGCCCTACACGGGGCTCAAACTCACAGACTGCAAGATCATGACCTGAGCTGAAGTCGGATGCTCAACTGACTGAGCCACCCAGGTGCCCCAGGGCATATCTTAAATCTCTATTCCAAATCAGATCAGAAGAGATGATGTGGGTCCCTTCTAAAACAAAAACAAAAACCTACTAATGTGTCTTTACCTTTTAGAGAACCGAAATCTGAAGTAAACATAAGAGTTAATTTTCTTTTCCCCCTTTTCTTTCTCTCTATACAGTATAATGCATTAAGCACAGAGGATCAGCTGAAATCTTGCTTGTTCCCAAGCTCTTGTGGTTTTTCATTAAATGCCTAATGTTATTTAAGAGACACTTTTGTAGCTCATTATAAAAACCCACTGCCTTATACTACAACAGGGGCTTCCAGGGAGAAACACATTTTTTTTGCTATTGTTCCCATTTATATGGCATATCACTTCTGAGAAATTCACAGCACTTTGTTGTCTTTAAACAAACTGAGTTATGGTTTATATGGAGGTTGGGCGGGTGGGGGCAGGGTTGGGAGGGAAGAAAAGGAATGAAACAGAGACAGGGATAAGGGAGCTAAAAAGATAGAGATCAGAAAAGTTTTGAGAAAATATTCTTTTAGAATGTGGGTAGACTCAGAAACAGGCCATTTGTTTAACTTCCATATTGGGAAACAAGCTGAGAAGGGAATTTTTCCTACAATTACCTCATTTGGTTTCTTGCATATAGAAACAGGGAGTCTGCAATCAAAGAGCAATTCCTGCTTTCCCGACTCCACACACATTTAGGGTTAATTCTGGCCCTCTTTTCTAAATAAGTGACGCATACTATTTTCTTCATTTCAACTCCTTTCTTCTTTCTCTTAGGACAGTTCTAATGAACAAAGTTCTTTTTGCACATAAGAAATCTGACTAGATAAAGATTAGTGCAGATGATGTAGAGAGCCAGATCTTCATCTGACACATAAAATCAAGGACTGGGCAGAAGGTCGAAGACATCCTCTGCATTCCATGATATGTTCTATTAAGAAAGAGAAAGGCTGACCCAGAAGTCACATTTCTGAGTTTTGAGGTCCGTTCTCCTTGTGGGGCCTAAGCTAATTATTTACTGCTCAGGTGCCCATGGGCTCCAAATGGTTCCCACGGATTAACGGTGTTCCTCTGGTCTGGGAATAAATGCAGTTTTCATAGTAAGGACAATAAAAGCAGTATTATCTCTAACAAATGATTGTAAGGGAATTTGGGTCTTTATAAAATATAAAATAATATACCTAATCATGATCTATTACACACTATTTAGGTCTGAACAGGAAAAGTTGATACCTAAAGCAAGATTACCTCTTTGATTTTTTGCTATTTTACTGACTTAAAATATCAACATACTAGCTGTAGCATACCGTGTTTTGGGGTTTTGTTTGTTCAGCGTATGAGTGAAGTAAGGCTTCCTTCCATTGTCACTATTGTTGGCATTGTTCCAGAGAAGGAGTGCACATGGCACATGGCAGAGATGGAATGGAAAGGAAGCAAGGGCTACCTTCTAGAACAATCTATTATCATAACATAATGAACTAACAGGCTACATTAGAAGAAGAAATCAAACAAAATAAACAAAAACACAGGAACAAAGCAAAATATTATGATACAGTTGCGTGAAAAGAAACACAGAAAGGACTTATATTCAGGTCCTGAGGGTCTTGCTAAAATTCTGACTCTTATTTGTATCTGCATAAATGTAAATAGTACATAATCTGGTAGAACTTGAATTTCCTAATCTGAAAATGACATTCTAATCCCGACAACCTTAATTATGTGGTCCAAATAAAATAAGACACCTATAATTATGAAATGCTTAAATACAATATAACATAGGATATAAAATTATATATACACACACACACACACACACACACACACACACACACATATATGTTATAGACATATTTTATGGAACTCTTGCAATAGATTTGTTTTCTTTAGTTACTCGTTTTTTTCTAAATATTTATTTTAAAACTGGCATTATGAATGGACTCTTATGCTGATTTAATTTAACACTATAAAATTGTTCTAATCATTTGACATGCTAGGTTAGAGATTGAATTGATTTGGGACTAGAAGAGAGTCATTTCTTTTTTTTTTTTTAATTTTTTTTTTAACATTTATTTATATTTATATTTGAGACAGAGAGAGACAGAGCATGAACAGGGGAGGGGCAGAGAGAGAGACACAGAATCTGAAACAGCCTCCAGGGTCTGAGCTGTCAGCACAGAGCCCGACGCGGGGCTCAAACTCAGGGACCGTGAGATCATGACCTGGGCCGAAGTCAGACGCTTAACCGACCAAGCCACCCAGGCGCCCCGAGAGTCATTTCAAAATATGCTCAATATTGTATAAAATCATTGAGATTGGTTGAAGTCATCTCAGAAAACCAAATTTACCTCCTTTTTGATATTGGGCAAAAGCAATTAGTCTGGTTTTTTACCAACAAATATAAGTGGATGTTACCTGCTCAACTTTTTATAGGTTTGTGGGGAAGAAGAAATTACATTTATATAGGAAAATCCATTGTAAATGTTAAATGTTCTATTAATATGATATATTGTTGTTGTATTAAGTCCCTTCCTTTATCAATACTTTCTCATTGCATCCTTCAACCTTTCTTCTCATTATGGTGATCCTATAAAACCGTAAAAATTGTGTGTGTGTGTGTGTGTGTGTGTGTGTGTGTGTGTGTGTGTGTGCGTGTGCATGCACGCACTTATTTATGGAAATTTTCTGGACGTTAGTGTGTTTATTTCTTCAGCTCCTTACTCTTCAATGCTCTCTAGTCTAACTTCTGCCCCATAAATTCACCCAAAGAAGCATTTACTAAACTCACCAGGAATTTCTAAGTCTTAAATCCAATAGGAAATTTTCATTAATCATTTCTTTGCTCTCATCAGCAGTTTCAGAATGTTGGTCACTTCTCCTTCTGAAGTAGTCTATTCAGAAGGTTCCCAAGACAAAATACTCTCTGAATTCTTTCTGACTGCTTCTTGGTCTTTGTTTCACATTTACTTTCCCAGTTGCCATTAAAGTTATTCAAGATGGAAGTCTGACCATTCCTCTTTTTTTTTTTTAATTTTTGTAATGTTTATTTATTTTTGAGAGAGACAGAGACAGAGACAGAGACAGAGCACGAGTAGGGGAGGCCCAGAGAAAGGAGACAGAATCCAAAGCAAGCTCCAGGCTCCGAGCTCTCAGCACAGAGCCTAGCGCGGGGCTTATACTCATGAGCCATGAGATCATGACCTGAAGTAGAAGTCAGACGCTCAACTGACTGAGCTACCCAGGCACTCCTGAAGCCTAAGCATTCCTATTTTTCAATCTGTTTTATCAATTTAGATGATGTCAAGCACATGTAATGCTTCAATTACACACTATCTACTGGTGAATCACAATTTTTTGTTGAAAGCCTGATCTTTCTAGGAGCTCCAGACCCATATTTAATGAGGCCTCCAGAGGCTTATTTAAAATGTCATCTTGGAAGTTTCAATGTCAACTCATTTCAACATGCATTTACAATCTCAGATATGGTCTTCTAGATCTTTCCATCTCATTGAGTGGTACAGTCAAGTCTCTACTTGTACAAAAGATAAATCTAGACTTTTTAAAAATAGTCATTCACTCTCACTCTATCTAATATATCGAATTTTGTCTACTTTTTCTTCTAAATATTGCTCAAGTCTAGGAGGAAAACCATTGGGTACTCCTGATTAAAAGTAATTTAACAAACTTTAACAATCACCTCATGTTTACTATATCCTACTGTGGTAGATTACAAACATGGCCACAGTAGTTTTTTTTGTTTTTTTTTTTTTATTGATACCCCTTTGTAATGTAATTTTTTGTGCTCTCCTATTCTAACTTGGGTTCTCCCATGTGATTTAATTTGGGTACTACAATGTCAGCAAATGTTATGCAAAAAGAGACTTGAAAAATACACATATAGAATGGCTTATCTTTATTTTCCTGACACCTCTGGTATTGACCCCATGTAACAAAGACTTAGCTAGCCGATTGGATGATGGAATGACATACAGCCCCAGTCACCTCTGTTGCAGCAATCAAGAGACAGCTAACCTCTGGAAGTACAGCCACCTAGCTGACTGGCACGTGACTGTACACACGTGAGCAAATCCAGCTGAGTTCAGTGTAAACTGCTGACCCACAGAAGTGGGTTAAATAAATGATGATTTTTTTAAGCCATTAAGTGTTTTGGTGTTTTTTTGCACAGCAAACACAAACTTTTAAATTTGTTTTTCTTCAAATCTCTCTTCTAAGCTTTTTCTATTCTGCATCTACAAATATTTTTGTGAAACAATCTGGCAATGCCATCCTTGTGTAATCATCTAAAATAGCTACCAATCACACTTAGAATACAAACTCAACTTTATAACATGGAATTAAAAAGGCGAGCATATTGTGGCTGCTATCAACATCTCTAATTTAATATTTTACAATGTTTCCCTTACTCTCTGTACAAACTACCATAAGCTTTTTCTTCTTTGGGAAAGCTCTATGCCCAATGCTCACACATGGCCATTGCACAATCTGAATTTTGCCTAACTAATCTCCACATGTAGTTTTTGTCCATTTAGTCATTATATATCCTTCATATTTCAATTTGATCATCACTTTTACAGGAAAGATTACCTGACCTCTCTGACTAGGTCAAATCACACTATTTGATGTATCTCCTTACAATGTAACTGTCCTTATAGAACTTATTCATTGTGATACTATATTTATTTGATTAATATCTCTGTTATTTTATTAGAATGTAAGCACCAGGAAGACAGTGGCCTTATCTTTCTCACTGTCTTATTTCTAGTGCTTCACTGTCACCCCCTGGGGGTTTGTCCCTTACCAGCCAGTTTCAAATACACTCCCATAAGTCTGTGTCTGACACCCACCCTTCCCCTATACTGAAGTTTGGAGGCACGTGCACTTCTGTTTGACAGCAAGAAGCTTGCGGTGTGCTGATGGGCTAGTGGGGAGGCAGGAAAGCAGGGTGTCACCTGTGGGCCTGTGACCACAAGGTCAAGCACACCAGGCCGTGTCCTGTCCTGGAACAACCCCCTGTGATCAGGCAGCCCTTTCAGTCTCAGAAACCATGGTGGGGGGCTTTACAGTCCTGCACAAGGGGAACTCTTTCCCTTTTATTTGTGATGGTGTCTGCTTATTAGGGAACGTGGGCTCATTGAAAGCAAAGCCCACATTTTAAACTGTAGCACACCCTCCCCTAAATGTTGTTTCTTTGTACCCCCCAAGGTCCTCGATAAATGGTTGTGGGGTGGGTGTGCAGTCATCATTATTTGAAAGGCCCCTAAGCTCCCCTTCCCATTCCATTGAGTCCAGGAATGGGGGCTCAGCCCCCAGTGACGTTGTTCTGTTTTGTTTGTCTGGGTGAGCTGAGCCGGGGAAACAGAACCTCACGTGAAGTCATGCTGTATTTATATGACTTAGAGTCCTGATCGCTGACAAGGGCTGCTGCAGAAACGGAATGGTTCAGAACAACAAAGGCATCGTCTTAGTTCTGAAGGCACAAGTCCAAGATCAGACTGTCATCAGGGTGGCCCCTTGCCAGGGAAGGGTCTGTTTCACGTGTCTCCTGGTCGCTCCCTGGGGTTTGCTGGCAATTGTTGACGCTCAGAGGCTTGTAAAGAAGCATCACCCCAGCTCTGCTGTATCTTAACATGGTGCTCTGTATATGTGTCTGCCCCTTTCTGTAAGGACCCCAGTCACGTCTAAGGCCTGCCCTTAGATACCCCCGTAGGCTCCCATCTTAACTAATTACATCTGTTGCAGCCTCACTTCCGAATAAAGTCACACTCTGATGTGCCTGGCTTAAAGTTGTGGGGGCTGGGTACACAGTTCAGTTGGCAATACCAGATAGTCGTGCAATGCTGCATTCATTCCCAACTCGCACAAGGATCAATGCAAATTGTATCTGGCTTTCCCGTACACTGGAAGCATGACTCAAACCCAAGCTAATGCTTCCAGCACCAAGTGTCCTCTGTACAAGAGCCTTTAAGGTTTGCAGCCTGAAAAAAAAAAAAAAAATATATATATATATATGGTAGACACACTATCATTGTTGAAAGAATAAATGAGAGAGGAAATTAATGAATTTAGTTGAGACATGTTCAGAGTATAATTCTAAAACTTGTTAATATGTTAAGAATGATACAATCTAATTTTTAGAAGTAAATGACATTGATTGTGCATTATGGGACCACACAGGTTGCCAAAGTTTAGCAAGTGTAAGAATCAGCTGGATAGTGTGTTAAAATAAAAATTCCGGATCCAGTTTCAGAGAAGGTAGTAGGAATTTCTGAGATAATGCCTTTGAGACTACATTTTTATTAAGCCCCCCAAAATGATTTAAATGTACAGATTTCATGGAATTTACTTTGAGAAATACCAACTATTGAATTTTGCTCACCTACTTAAATACCAGGCTGTTTTATCTATCCAACTTAGAAAATGTGCTCAGAAAATATAAATTGATTTTAATATTGGTCTAAGGAACTACAAATGGGAAAATAAATATGTGCTAAAAACCTAAAATAACAGAATCAAAAATATCTATTTGGCAACAAAGTATTTTTGATTAATTTCTTTTTAGATTTATTTATCCTATCTCTCCCCTCCCCCCATTATCATTGGTAATTGACAGTTAGTTGCCTATAAAGAGGTGGAAACTCATCTTGTTCTAAGTCACAGAGAATCTGCTATTTCTTAAAGGGTATATAGATTCATCCAATCCTAGCATTTGAAAGGGATTTTAAATCTTTTCTAGTTCAAGTGACAAATTGAGAATAAATATCCTGATGGAATTATTTCTGCTCAAGATGAAGGTCTCAGTTGGGAATGATTTAGTTCCTAGTGTCCTCAAATTGCAAACTATTCGTTCAAAAAAGAGAAGATTGATATTACTTTGCTGTTATTGAATATACAGACTCAGTTACATTCCTTAGTCTAAGGGGCTCTATGGCATTTCTTGTGGGACATGTACATGGATGTTTCTTCTAACTAATAAAGTAGGAAGAAAGAAATCTAATATATCGTTTGTTTGGTCTCTGAAGGGAATGTCCAGAAAATCAAGATGGTAAGAAGAATTACTGAGTAACTTCCTTACATTTTCTCATTTGACTCTCTCATATTTTCTTTTTTTTTCTTTTTTACATCTGTTTTTTTTAAGCTTTTCATTTATTTTTTTAACATAATTTATTGTCAAGTTAGCTAACATACAGTGTATACAGTGTGTTCTTGGTTACAGGGGTAGATTCCCGTGATTCATCACTTACATATAACACCCAATGCTCATCTCAACAAGTGCCCTCCTCAGTGCCCATCACCCATTTTCCTTTCTCCCTTGCCCACACTCCCATAAACCCTCAGTTTGTTCTCTGTATTTAAGAGTCTCTTATGGTTTGCCCCCCTCCCTCTCTGTTTGAAACTATTTTCCCCTTCCCTTCCCTCATGGTCTTGTGTTAAGTTTTCAAGTTCCATATATGAGTGAAAATATATAATATCTGTCTTTCTCTGACTTATTTCACTTAACATAATCATATCTTTTTCTTTATAGTGATATTAAGTAGTATATCTGAAGGTAGGAGATTAATAATAAAATGACCAGATTACAGATAATGAATTAGGAAAGAGACGTTTCTACCTTCCATGTGTTCTTGAGGAGACATATCTGTATAGAAGTCAAGGACAGACAAGCATATTATATTTATTATTATGGTTTGTATGGACAACCTCTTTTACCCTAGAACAGGCATCTTATTTAGTCTGTTTGCTAAGTGAATAAGCCTAGCTGTTAATATTTTACATGCTCTTTTCCCTCTCCAGCAAGCTAGGTTTCCTGTCCTCTTACAGTTTGGCAAAATGCAGCAGTAACCATCTCAAACAACTGCCATCTAAAAAGAAGGGTAGCGATTGCTTTTAATGAAAGAATGCTTTTCAGTCAAGAATACACTTGCTATCAAAGATGGGATCCAGCATATGGTGGCACCAGCAGATACTCTGTGTATCTTATCTTTTCCTGCCTAGGGGCTTCTTTATAGTAAGCTGGCATGTCTATGCCAGAATGAAGCCAAGAAATGGACTGAGTGGCCAGGAATCTGCTGGTCAGAGGACAAATCAGCTCCTTGGCTTATTTAGAGTTCCTACCTCAAGATAAGTTTCTAAGATGATGTAATAATTTCTGTAAGACTATCAGTCTGTCATGACAAATAGGCCCAAATGCCTGTTGTTAGAGCATATGATAATATTGGTACCAAGTAACCAGCAAGCACACATCGAAAAGTATTTTAGCTGTTGCCTGTACTTTGAGCTGTGGAATAGTACTGGTTTACCTGTATACTGGTTATCAGCAGTGGTGGGAGTGGGAGGTAGCAACATGGAATTTAAAAAAATAAATAAGTTCCCATGGGTTTATGGTAAAGTTTACGTTTGTTCATTACCTTCTGCTTCAGAATGAAGATGATTACTTTGATTATCAAGGGAAGTCAAACAGGCTGGCTAAAAGTTTATAATGACTAATTCCATCTTTTCTGTGTGCACATGTGCATGTATGTGTATGTGCATGTCTGTGTGCATTGACATGCATTGAGTTTGGGGCCTTGTTAAGTACTCCAAGTAAAACGTCTCTGCTAGTTTCTTCCCCTTTCCCTCGAGCTCATAACAACGTGATTATGATGAAGTATCAGAGGTTTTTCTGATCAAGTGAAAGATACACATAAGAGAGGATGAAACAGTTAGTTTCTGATTTAAGTTCTTCATTGCATCAGTGCAGTCTTCTCAATAAAGTTTATATATTTTATCTTGGAAATTATTTTCACTCTTAGTTGGCTTTGCAAATCTCATGACCTAATGAGATTCTATGATGCTCCCTAATGTTCTAGAAACAATGCATTCAGATCCTTAAGAACTCATCATGTTCTTGCCCAGGATAATCCACCATTTGTCCCCTATTCCTTATATTCAATGGAAATCGAATTACAGAAGACAAGTAGGTTGTTGAGGTTTAGGCATATATGTCCACCATCCCCTTGTTTGAAATTTGGTTTTTATTTGCTGTCAGAAACTATGAAGCACCTGAACAAGTTAGCTTGCCACAGTTTCATGGATGTTGGTAGAGAACACGAGTCTCTTGGGTCAGAGCCTGATTTCCACAGGACAGTGTAAACCAGATCACCCTATACTTCCACATCCAGTGAGCTGTATTATCATAGAGGAACACTGCTCTCAGAGACTGAATCTTTTATAATTGACACCAAACATGTCTGTGCTTTGCTTTGGAGAGAGACACTATATCTTCTAAGGTTACTTGCTATACAAATTTCCTTGAAAAAAAAAAAGTCTGGAACAAAAGCACTCACAACACATGTACAAACATGAGAGATCTGTGAGAAATTATTTCCCCAAATTTACTTTCTTTATTTCCCCCCCACCTCAGAAACCTGATTTAAATGAGTTTGTTATTGGGAAATTTTAAAATAGACCCTAGGTCAAATGTTCTTGAAGATGAGCAATAGGAATGTCTTTATGGATGCTGGGCTCATGTTTTTGTAAATAACAGGTAACGATATATTGGAATGGTTTTCAGGTTTTAACATATGAGAAGTGTAAAAATATGAAATGTGTCATGTGAAATAAATGAGAAATTCTTACAGAATGATAAAATAAGCTTTATGAGGCAAAAACTGTTTTTATTTTTATTTTTTAGTGTTTATTTATTTTTAAGAGAGAGAGGAAGGGCATGAATGGGAGAGAGGCAGAGAGAGAGGGAGACAGAGGATCTGAAGCAGGCTGATTGCTGATCAAATTGCTGATAGCAAAAAGCTCCATATAGGGCTTGAACTCACGAACTGTGAGATCATGACCTGAACCAAAGTCAGATGGTTAACTGACTGAGCCACACACATTCCCCCATGATTCTGTTTTTAAAACTAATTACATCATTTTCTGTTTTCTCAAAAGGAGACAGCACAAGTCTCTTGGAATTCTTGAATACTTTTTTGGGAGAAAGAAATATTTTATTTTCCAGACTTATCTATCTCTGTGTTTGCATGAGTCATTAGACTACAAAACCACCTACTAGTAAAACCTCTATTAGGAAACAGCACAGCCTGCAAATATTAATTGCTCTCAGTTCAATTTTAATGTTTAAACACTGTCTGTATTTTTAAACTGGTGTTTTAGGAAGGGAATGGGGCAAAGATACTGTGATCATTTGACTTTTATTTAGCCAATATTTATTGACAGCCAGGGGAATGGACACTTTGCTTGAAGCTGTTGATAAGAAGCAGATTTTTTGGGAAGATAAAGAAATTTAAATCTGTAGGCCTCTAACCTGCTTGAGGCCCCTCACCTGTCCAAGACATTATCCAAGTCTCTCAGAAGGGGTCCAGCAATGGGTTCACTTGGCCATATCAGTTTTGTAAAATTTTCAGGTAAGCCTGGTGGTTTTTTTTTTTTCCATTCTGATTTCCACTCAGTAAATGCTGCTGTCTCTTTCCCACTGTAATTTTCTATCATACTTCTCCTGATGGATGGCATTGACTTGGTCAGATATATTTTGGGATCTAACTACAGCAGAAGTTGAAGTGATTCACTGTCCTTTCCATACACAGTTAAGTTCTTGCTAGCTGTCCTTGTACAGGAATCACTTCCAAGAAAACTCCTCCCTACCTGTATCAACTATCCACAATTCATGCTACAAAAATGTAGCGTCAGGGGCCATATATTCATTTGAACATATTTGATGGCACTGTATGCATGTGGGCAGTAGCAGATAAACATGATTTTAAATATATAACGTCAAAAGTTTGCCTAGACTTTGTGTGTGTATGTCGTGTTCTATTATGTGTCACCTTTTTAATATTTGAAATGTTTATTCATTTTTAACCTTTAATTTCATATTCATTATATATAAACTTAAATCTGACCATGCTAGAGATACAATAATGGACCAAAAAAGAATCATATTTGTCAACCTGGAGCTCAGAGTCTAGTAGACAACATGGTTAAAATATTCATACAAATGGATTTTAAAATTCTAGCAGAAAAAAATGTAGCAGGTGAGTGATCCATAGTGCAATGGGCACATGCATTAAAAGACTTGTCTTTGTCTGGAAGGTTAGATATGTCTTGCATGTGGAACTATTGCTAGAAGACAGACCTGAATTAGATAACTATCGGAATTAACAAATGACAGTGGTATGGGGGAAAAGGTAATTACCTGAGATGAGCAGGAAACATGTATGAAGATGCTTCAGAATGAGAAAACACACATTTCTTTGCTTTGTTTTGCTGTACCTTAAATCTTCCAGAATATCCAATTTTTTAAGTTTTATTACTGGCCACTAATTATATTGTAGCACTCAAGAAAATTAACAAGGTAATGAGGTCCATCCTGCTTATTGTGTAAGGAAATTACTGGCTAGGATAAACTCATTTCTCCTCTCTCTCCGTCTCTCTCTTTTCTTCCTTCAGCTAGTAAAAAAAAAAAATTATGTATTGGTTTCAAGGAGAATATGGCCCGTTTAAGAGTTATGTTCTTTAAGCTCATTATATAAGGTCATAAATTGTTACAATTATATGATGCCTAGTGTGGGCATGCATGTATAAAGTATAGTCTTGGCTGGAGACTGCCTTTCTGTTGATCTTTATCTATCTCTAAAATTGGTTTTTAATTATTTATTCCTTCTCAATTTCAGGATGTTTCACTGTGATCACTGAATGTTGTATGTGTTTCCTCCAGTGGCTAATTCAACGGTTAAATATTTTAAAATTTTTTTAGAAAGACAACAGGGTAATAAATAATGACTGATATAGATGTCATATAGTTGATATAACTTATTGATGATATAATTCTTACTCTGAAAGCTCTATTTTCTTGCCTTCATCCTCACTTCCCCAAATATCCCTTGCCTGTAATAATAAAAAAAATGGATGACGGTATGAAGAAAGTTTAGTGGATGTTCCTAGTACCTCATGTAGATCCCTTTCACCAGATAAGTAAATCCATCCCATTGCTGCTGTGAGTTCAGCTACTACTGGTCCAAAATAGCTTTCTTTTTCCTGCAAAATTATCAAGGAATTCATTCAGGCCACAGGTTCTCAACCTTTAGGGCATATCAGACTATTCTGGAAGGGATGCAAAACACAGATTACTGAGTCCCATTCCATTCCCAGATCTGGAGTGAGGAATGAGAATTTACATTTCTAACAAGTTCCTCAAGATGCTGATGCTGCTGGTCAGGGCTACTAGGCTTAAGGGAGCTGCCTTACCGGGATCACTTTGCCTTTCTAAGGTGGAATGGTCCAAAGAGGAAAATCAGGACACTTCTTGGATGTGATCTTGGCTCGAAAGGCATCCCCTTCTTTGGCTCAGAACAAGAATAGGCCTTCTCTGGGTCCACGGTGTTGCTCAGCTCTTTCTCCTTCACTCTATTGCTTCCTTTATTCCTTAGAGGAATAATTCCTTTCCTGGAGCACATTCTCTGAATAAATCACATGTTAGAAGTCCTGGCTCCAGCTCAGCTTCTAAGAAACAAACCTAAGAAAGACTAACATAATCATTTTTTCTTCAAAATGATTATACAATTTTAAAAATCATTACTTGTCTTGATTCCATGTTGTTATTTTTACCTTGACTTGTCAGATTTGTTCAGACTGGAGTATAAATCCACTGTTATTGGGATCAGTGCTGAGATTTTATACTAGCAGGTAGGTGTTCAGACATTGTTACCAACAGAGCCGAAAGAAACCCCTGTTCTTGGACTTTATTGCCTCCCTACTTACCCCCCTCTCTTCCCACTTAAAGTTGAACAGAAAGGTAAATTCTATTGACTGATTAGGCATGTAAGACAAGCCAAAGCTCATATTTTCAAACTTAATTAGTTGGCCTTAATGGAGATATGATCTATAGAATACAATGGTACTCATGATGTTAAATATACCAGCCAGCAGGATACCTAGGAATATAAATAAAAAGAATAATAAATAAGGAAAACAAAATGTATCTGATTTTTATTAGTCTACATCTATTACAATTAATACCCAAATTATGTGCTTTTGGCAAACTTTTATATTCTCCTTTCTTGGTATTCAAATATTTACACATTTATCTGTAATTTATTCTCCTTCTGTTAATTTTTTTTAGAATTTTTTTTTCAACGTTTTTTGTTTGTTTGTTTGTTTGTTTGTTTTTATTTATTTTTGGGACAGAGAGAGACAGAGCATGAACGGGGGAGGGGCAGAGAGAGAGGGAGACACAGAATCGGAAACAGGCTCCAGGCTCCGAGCCATCAGCCCAGAGCCTGACGCGGGGCTCGAACTCACGGACCGCGAGATCGTGACCTGGCTGAAGTCGGACGCTTAACCGACTGCGCCACCCAGGCGCCCCTCCTTCTGTTAATTTTTTAACAGAAGTAATGTCATCACTATTCATTTAACACATGAACTTTTATGCTTAATTTAAAGAAATTAACATAGAGTAGGGTCTTGTCTTTTTAAGCAGTTTCTTAAGAAAGTAGGAGTCATATTAAGAGATCAATGAGAAACTTCTATTAAATAAATTTAAATAAATTTAATAAACATAGGGCATAGTGAATTATAGGAGAATGGAAATTACTTGTGATGTGGTTACATTCCTATTTACTAATGTATATATTGTGGCTTTCACAGACCTGTGGGGACAGGAAATAGACACACACATACTCACACACACACACACACACACACACCATGTTTTATGTGGTTATGTGGCCATGTAAATTATGGATTAAGAAATACATGCTGTAAAATAAAATCTTTAATGATTACATGAAGAGAAAATTATATTGATAAACTTAATTCTCAGTCCCATGACAGGGAAAATATTCAGAGGAAATATGCATTTGAATTCTATTTGCTATACAATTGATGAGGTGGCAAAAAGTGCATGACCCATCAGTGATTTATTAATTATAGATATTCATCTATTATTTGTTTATGTAGGATTCTAACTTAGCAGTTTTATCTAAATAAACATAAGTGCGAGGCACCTGGGTGGCGCAGTCGGTTAAGCGTCCAACTTCAGCTCAGGTCACGATCTCGCGGTCCGTGAGTTCGAGCCCCGCGTCAGGCTCTGGGCTGATGGCTCAGAGCCTGGAGCCTGCTTCCGATTCTGTGTCTCCCTCTCTCTCTGCCCCTCCCCCGTTCATGCTCTGTCTCTCTCTGTCTCAAAAATAAATAAATGTTAAATAAATAAATAAATAAACATAAGTGCAACAAGTGGCAAAGACTCACAAGGCTTATAGAAAGGAAAACTATCTTACCTGCTTGCCAAATATACCATCAATAGAGGAGAAGCTGGGTATGGTTATAAGTTTAAATTCTACTTTTCAGAAGGAAGCTGTTTTGCTTTTTACTTGATTGCAAATATTATGCTCTTTGATTAAACAGATAGAGATTTTAGGATTTAAGTGCCTGTAAATTATGCAGAGGGTTTTTTTGTTTTTTAGTATTTTTCTCCTAGAAGGGAAATGGGGAATGCTTTCTCTCTCTCTCTCTCTCTCTCTCTCTCTCTCTCTCTCTCTCTCTTTCTTATTCTCATTCAGGTTTTTACGCTCTGAGGCAAGCCTGTATAGCTTCAAATTCCAATTCTAACACTTACTACCTCTACAAATGGATGTTATTTCACATGTCTCAGTTTCCTAGACTGTGGAGTAGGAAGCAGAACACTGATCTCATAAATGCTGTAATGATTAATTCAATTTATATGTGCCAAGAATGTCGAATAGTGAGTGCCTATCACATTGCTCAGCAGATGCATTTGTATTTGTTATTATTGTCATTAAGTACCCATTTTCCAATTCCTTTTTTTTTCTTTTAAATGTGATGAGAAGCACTTATTTCAAATTCAAATACATTTGATTTTTGAGACATAAAATGTCTATCTCTTGCAAAAAACTGTCAAACAAAACCACTTTTCATTTTGTCACTTGTAACACAATTTTAAAAAAGGAAACACAAAAGTACATTTAAGAGTTAAGATTATTATACTAGTGTTTTAAATATATTATCTAATAGATTAAATAAGAGATTAGAAGTACTTTTATGAAATTTACGCTGGCATTCTTATCTATGTTCCTTCTCTCCACCTTAATAGTTTTAATAGTGGACATTTTCATAAGTATATATAAGACTTTTCATAATTACATAAATTAATACATTAATTAGGGATGGGTTTATTTTTCATCGCATGTGAACAAATATTTTTGCCTGCCTACTATATAACAAGATAGAACCCCAGGTTTTAGAGCTTACATTCCAGTAAAGGGAATACCAAAAATCAAAATGTTAACAAATGAAAGTTTAGATATTGCTATGCGCTATAAAATAAAAGAGTTGGGCAATGTAACAAAAAATTAACACGGGGAAAGAACTATATAAAAGAGTTGCTTTAGTCATCGTGGTCTCCAGAAGGTCTCTCTGGAGACCTGGAAGAAGAAGCCAAGTTTGGGAAACTGTTGTAGAGGAACAATCCAAGATGAAGAAATCACAGGGTAAAAGACCTAAGCATGTTGAAGGGACACAATAAAGACCAGTGGTAAGGACATGTAATGATTGAGGGGGAGAGAGGGAAGAAAAGAGATCAGAGATGTAGGCATCAGTCAAAATGCATAGTAGCTTGCCAAACAGAATGTAAGTTGTTATATTTATTCCAGTTGCCATACGAAGCCACTGGAGAGTTCTAGGAAGAGAAATGTGTCATGAGATTTGTCTTATCCATAGCTACAAACAGCAGACTATCAGAAATCCTATGAGAGCCCAGCTTATTAAAGTCCCGTCTGTCAAATTGTAATATATTTATCATTTTAATAGGCACTAATCATATTTTGAGGATATTATACATTCAGAAGTTATCTTGTAAATCATTGGGTTTTTATACCACTAACAACATTTTGACTCAGAGGTACAAGTGTGGGGAATAAAACTTTGGTAGAAGAATCACCCTGCACATCTCTAATCAGCCATTGTTCATAATTAGCTAAGCAACTGTTCACATAGGTACCTTCATATTGCTTCTCTCTCTAGGCTTGCAAGCCTCAGTGGAAACTTGTTGTATTTATTGAGTAGTAAATTAACATCACAGTGCTTCAAGCAACAACATGTTTTTTAATTCTGTTACGATTTCAGCCCGTCTGCCTTCCCTGCTACAATCCTCTGACAATGGAGCCAACTCACTAACTGAATGCTGAGATAGTTTTGCCAACTTGGCAAATCATTTTATTTTTCTCCCCTTGTATGGGAGAAATAACAAGAAGACTCTTTTAGTATAAAAATAAAAAATGAAGAGTAGAAATTGTACAGAAACTTAATCCCTGAACGTTTTATAGAGGCAATACTGGATCATCCCCTTTCACAACAAGAAAAAGCCATTGCTACCTCAAATGTTCTAATTCCCTTAAAGATCCATTCAATGTACTTTCTGAGAAACATCAATTGCAGTAGAAAGAAATCTTTCAAAGGGACCTATTTTATAGCTTTAAATGGATAACAACACTCATAAACTTACACTGATACTATACAGCGCAAGAAATCACCATTATAAAAGACATAAATGTTCTTAATCCTAGTATCTTCCAGAGTCACTTACAGAATAGGAAGAATGACTGGGAAATTGACTGCTCTGAGCTAATTGAACAAAGCAGAAAAAAAAAGTGTCAAGGCAACCTCCTGACAGAGCAGAAAAATATGTCAAAAAATAATGAGTTAAATTAAAAACAGGAACAAAGTAGTATTTGAACTTTGAGGTCAAATGGGGAGATTTACAATTTAAAAATAGGTGTCTAGTAATGCTAAATCATACAAAGAGAATCTGGCTAGAGTGGAAAGTAAAAAAAGAGAATAGTTCCTCTGTTTCTCTTATGTTGGGAGTGCAATGGGGCAAAGTTACCTAATGATATTGTCCCTTTAATCATTATGGATAGGATTTTGTTTTGCTGGAAATTCACCTTATAATCAAAGAAAGGGCAGAATTATTATTAGATGTAGTCCATGAACTTCAACCACACATACTGAAAAAATGTCAGTTACATTTTAGCTCAAATGCTTCAACAAGTAGATCTCGAGTACAATTAACTATGACTTATTTCTTGGTGTTTAACCGAGTTACTATATACAGGGAGCTAAACCAATAATCCACACTTTATCATATTTCTAGATGGGGATAAGAATATATGCTTTTGTTTCTACAATCTATGCCAAACATACAAACTATAAAATAAATTGCTAACTCAAAATAATGATAACTGAGAGCATTTACAACTATGTCTCACTTTTCAAGTGCGTGTGACTATTGAATTATAGAAAATAATAGGATTCTGGGTTTCTTTTGTGTCTTCGGGGGAAAATTTACTTTATTAACTTTACAAAAGAAATGCAGAAAAGCAAGTAGCTTTCAGCCCACATTTTAGCTTTCACACCAGATTTCAAAGTTTTAAAACGATGCACCTTTTAATCACTTTACTATTTCACTTATGTGGAGAGTTATGGGAAGAACTTTGCTTTACTTTTCTTAGGCAAAATGCTTTTATGGAAACCAAACTCATTGTGATGTATCAAGTACCTTTCCTTAAGAGTGAAGCATGTCTCCTGGTCCTCTATTTGTTCAGGTAGGGAGAAAGCCGCCATAGAGGCTATAATACCATAAAACCATAAGAGTAGGGAATGTCCTAACACTGAGCCTTGCTCATGTTATTCACTCAGGACAATTTACTGAATTGAATTTTAGGAAAAATAAGTTTATGCCTGGAAGATTTATGGCTTAATGCCTACCATTATACAAATGTCTGTTTCTATATAGTTGTATATGAGAGAGTAATCTTAAAAAACAAAACTAAAGTGTAAACTTTGTGGAAAATGTACATGAGAGACGTTTCATTGAAGCATATTTACATGTTTTAGGGTTATGCATTTCCAATGTATCTAGATCATTCCACATCATTACAATTTTCTAAAATGTGAAGCATATTAAAATTTTGTATTCTATATATCTGAAATATTTTGGCGTAATAAGATACACATTTTAAACTGGTGACACAAGCTTTTGCATATTGTCAATTTCCACTACTGGTAATCTAGCGGAACAGACTCTGATGGACTCTTGCATTTAATACAACTAAAGCATGAAGGAAAGTATTATGGCCAAGCCAATTTTGAAAATATTAAACAAAAATGCTTATAATACTTACAATAAAAATGGAAATAAATCTCAAAAATTAGTTAATGGTAGCTTTTATTAAGTTGTAGAGAGTATTTGGAGAACTTGAAGAAAGTATAAAATGTGTAGGTAAACCTCAGTAATAATTCGCTGTGACAGTAACAATAATAATCATGTGTTATCCTAGCTTACTGACGAAACCTTGACTTAGATATACATCAGTTAAGAAAAAAATACTACCTTTTTGTACTTCTTGCACAAATTTGATACATTAATGATTTTCATAGAAATTTTACTACACGCTTAGTTATTCATTTTTAGAAGTTTTATGTGGCAATACAAATTATATAGTGGCCATTTTGTCCTGGTTAGCATTCAATTAAAAGGCTATTTAAGTTGATGTTATTTATCATTACCATTATTTTCATTTCTTAATTTTTTAATGTTTTTATTTATTTTTGAGACAGAGAGAGACAGAGCATGAGCAGGGGAGGGGCAGAGAGAGAGAGACACACACACAAATCCGAAGTAGGCTCCAGGCTCTGAGCTGTCAGCACAGAGCTGGATGTGGGGCTCAAACTCACAGACTGTGAGATCATGACCTGAGCTGAAGTCGGATGCTCAACTGACTGAGCCACCCAGGCGCCTCCATTTCTTAAATTTTTGAGCTTTTAAAAATATTATTTTGTAGTTTCAATCCAGTAAATAAATAGATCACTTTAAAATTATTCATTAAAATATAAAATATGCTGAAATGATATTAATCATCATATTTTTAAAATATTACATGGAAAAATATACAAATAGTAAACTGAACTCAGGAAATACAGAATATAAATTTGCATGTTCTGAGAAAAGGAAATATGCAAAACAAATAGTTCTACATAAGTAACTAAAATATTATAAAAAGAGAAAACAATGTATATCTTTAAAATTATGTACAGGGGCGCCTGGGTGGCGCAGTCGGTTAAGCGTCTGACTTCAGCCAGGTCACGATCTCGCGGTCCGTGAGTTCGAGCCCCGCGTCAGGCTCCGCGCTGATGGCTCGGAGCCTGGAGCCTGTTTCCGATTCTGTGTCTCCCTCTCTCTCTGCCCCTCCCCCGTTCATGCTCTGTCTCTCTCTGTCCCAAAAATAAATAAAAAACGTTGAAAAAAAAATTAAAAAAAAAAATAATAAAATTATGTACATTAGATGAGCTATGTATTCACAGTTCTGTCCTATTTATCTATATATTACACAATGTTAATACTCATTAAGGTTTCACACCAGTTGAGAACAAAGTACAGAGATTGTTGTTAAAATTATTGTTTTGTGTTTATGTTTTATTGGATAATCATCCAATGTTTTCCAGTACAAAATTGATACGTATTGTCACTGATGGCCGGCAATAGCTCAAAACTAAAGAAGCATCGTTCAACCTACTAATATGGCACTGTTTTGCAGGAAAAAAACTGAGTTTATGAAAAAATCATTTATTTAATAGTAGAGTTGTATCAACAGTACCAAATCATTACCCTGACTGCCAAGGGAAAAGTGTTCCCATGCATTTTGGTACTAAGAGAAAACACAACATATTTATTGATGGCATTGATAATACACACAAAAAATCAGTTCCAGTTATTTCATGTGATCTACCACATTGCATGATCAAGGATATATTTATTTTTTTATTTTTATTTTTTTTTAAATTTTTTTTAACCTTTATTTATTTTTGAGACAGAGAGAGACAGAGCATGAATGGGGGAGGGTCAGAGAGAGGGAGATACAGAATCTGAAACAAGCTCCAGGCTCCGAGCTGTCAGCACAGAGCCCAACGAGGGGCTCGAACTCACGGACCGCGAGATCATGACCTGAGCCAAAGTCGGGCGCTTAACCGACTGAGCCACCCAGGTGCCCCTCAAGGATATATTTAATATTTTGTGTAGTGAGAACCTATAGTTTCCCAGATAAAAATCATTTGGTTTCACATTGAGGATAAAAATTCAGTTGTTTAAAGCATTAACTCTGATAGGAACAATTTGAGAACTAAAAACTTGACTCATTCTTCTTTTTTTTAGACTATACATTGGTGATGCATTATTAGGTGCATTTTTAAAAAAAGATCTAAATGTACAGAATAGTCTTTTCACTGTTTACACATAAATAAAGATTGATTCAAGTTTTATTAGGCTCTGGCTTGCAAATTGAAATACTCAACATTTAAAAGTTTAAATCTGATAAATACATCACGATAGCATAATACATATGATTATTAAATATTTTTAGGGATAAAAATTTCCTTATTTTTGAGTCCATGCCAAATATTATATTCATATGCTGAAGTCACCAAGGACTTGCTGCCATTCCCCAACCTATAGCTGTGATTTGGAACTTTTCAATAATTATAGAGAAATAATTACATAGAAAAGAAACTGGATAAAGAATATGTCAATTACCAAGTCTCAAAAAGATCCCTTAGAGTTCATTGGGTAAACTATAGAATTCTTCCTTAACATATTAAATTATTGGTTTAATTAATGTTATCATATTAACAGGACATATTTTATCCATTTTAGTTTGGAACTATTCTTCTATCACCAAAATTTACCTACAATAGGATTGAGCTCCAATCTCATGTTGAAGAACAGTAAGTCCACCTCAGTTGCAAAAGTTTGAGAAACACTGATCTAAGTGAACTGGTAAAAAAAGAAAATATAAATTTGGTTTACAGCATAGCGTATTATTAAAAATGGAACATTTCTGATTAATATATTTTTCTCACCATGACTTTCTCATTAGACTTTATCATCAAGGTTATTATTTTGCTTCAAATCTCACTGTTATTTTGTCTATGATACACCTGCATACATATATAGAACATTATAAAAGGCAATTGACTTTCCTAGCTGAAGTTTAACTCGCATAATGACTAAGACACTTTACCAGAAATTCTATTCTTTGCGTGTATCTTTAAAAAACACAACATTGTTTAGAGTATAAAAAGATTTTTACTAATCTTATTAATTGACAATAATGTCAGTGTTCTGGTAAGAGAAATATATTTAATTGGCTCAATATAATTCTTTGATGTGGAAAATAAACCTGTGGGAAAGTGGGACAAACTAGACATACATGCATTATCATTTAATGGAATAGGCTTACTAAATTATGTTGTATGACCATGACCATGCTTAATTAACTAAATCTAATGTATGGCTTTTCTAAAAAACTTTACCAATAACAATTCTGCTCATGTCTCAATTATATTTAGACAAGCCCATTTTTATTATTCTATAAAGTATACCTATCTTAAATTATCTTTATCTTACCTTAAGGAATTATTTTTTAGAGTTGAAGGCAATGCCACAGTCAACTTAAGGGAAAGCTCAGTAATAAAATCAGACATGTTTAAATCTTGCCTTTCCAATTGCCTGTTTTCACACTTGTAAAATCAAAATAACAACTATACATATCTCATATAATTTTATAAGATTTAAATATAATAATAAATGCAAACAACTTGTAACTATGCCAGGAGTATTTGTGGATATTCTATATTTAGCCAATATCATCTCAGTACTCTTAGCATTCTATTTTTAATTATGTGTATATCAATACTTTAATAGACGTGTTGATAAAAACATTGATATCTGCAAGAGGATAAGTGGAATAAATGTCAAAGATAAAGTTCTCTCATTTGGCATCTTACAGTTCTTTGTACATATCTCTCTTTGTTTATATATTCACCTACATAAACACAGAGTGGTATATAATTTCTGTATATTTTTTCCATTCTATTTATTTGGTTAATAGTAATGTATATCTTTTAGATAAAGTATTTTTCATCAGTAACCTTTGAGAAGCATAAGGAAGTTACAAGAGATAGTTATTCTCACACTAAAACCCAAAATAACCTGAACAAGCTAAAATAATATGGTTTTGCAAAACTCCTTTTAAAATTGCTTTCTCTCTCTCTCTCTCTCTCTCTCTCTCTCACACACACACACATACACACACACACACACACACACACACACACACACAAAGACAAATATATTCCAGAAAGCCTCAGGTTCTACTCAGGAGAGAACAGACTCACAACTCTTTCCATCTCTGGTAGAACTATTCAGGAAGAGAAATCCACAAGAGAAGTGGATGAAGAGACATTAGTTGGATTTTAACAAATATTTAAAAGTGCTCTGTGGGCTGGCGTGGTATGATGGAACCCAGCGCATTCTGCAAAAGAAAAAAATAGCATCTACATGCCCTACTTACTTGTTATTCTTCATTTATGTGGTGGTGGTAAAGGAAGCAGGAGTATTGAGAGAAATTGGTTGACAGCCCTCTAGGTCTTCAGCTATAGAAAGGCTCTGGTTAGTCAAGGTAAGAGAGCATAAAGAAGACCTTAGGAACCCTGGGTTTTCACCTACAAAATACTGAGGAGATGGCAAGGAAACTGAGAAACATGCTTCTAAAGAATGTTTATACCTAAAACTCAAACAATGTGATACGTCAATTATATCTCAATAAAACAGTGGGAGAGAACTCCACACATACAAGACTCTACTCCTACAGAAGCTAGGAAATGGCAACTGAACTGGAAGAGATTTACTCAGACTCAGAAAACACAGGGTAGAACTACAGATTAAAGACTTCCACAGAAAGCTAAACTCCTGGCAGTGAAACTGCAAAGAACTACGAGATTTTCCACATATTTGAGTTAACTGTAGAACAGGAAGATTTTTGGAATCTCCCCAGGGTTCAGATCTCTACTCCTAGTTCTACACTAAAATTTTTTTAGAGCAGTTGTAATCTGAACCATCTTAAGGCTGTACAAAACTTGGAGCCAGAATAAATATAGGTTAGATTGACTTGGACTCACTGTTTTGGGATAAGAGGAAAGAGATACACCCTTTTCTCGATGTTAACATTATTTACTTATGGGGCGCCTGGGTGGCTCAGTCGGTTAAGCGTCCGACTTGGGTTCAGGTTATGAACTCATGGTTTGTGAGTTCGAGCCCCATGTGGGGCTCTGTGCTGACAGCTCAGAGCCTGGAGCCTCCTTTGGATTCTGTGTCTCCCTCTCTCCCTGCCCCTCCCCCACTCATGGTCTGTCTCTCTCTGTCTCAGAAATAAATAAACATTAAAAAAAATTTAACAAAAACATTATTTACTTAAGTCTCTATTATTATTTTATATAAAACTTTCAGCAGAAAATCAAATATAAGATACAACTGCCCCCCTCAAAAAAAACAAGAAAATATGACCCAAGTTTAGAAGGGGAAATGGTCAATAGAAGCAGTCTTAGAGATGGTCCAAATATTAGAATTATCAAACATGGACTTTCAAATAATTTTGTGTAAGTAAATAATCAAATAATGCATTTGAAAAAGTGGAAAAAATGTGTTAAGAGATGTGAACTTTCAGCAGAGATATGAACACCAAAAATGAACTTTGAATGGAATGTGAAAAATGAAAAATATATCAGATGAATAGAAATCATTTGCTAGACTTAAATTCTGACAAGACCTAGCTGAAGAAAAGATGAGTGAGCTTGAAGAGAGGAAATAAAAAATATGTAATTAGAAAAATAGGAAAAATAATTATAAAAGCAAACCAGAGAGTCTGAGATCCTTAGGATATTTTCCAACAGTTTAATATTCTATAATTTAAGTCCCAAAAGAAGAGAAGAAAGATAAAGAAATTATTGAAAAGAAAATGGCTAAGAACTTTCCAATTTGATAAAGGATAAAAATAGATTCAGTAAACTCAATGAATTTCAATCAGGGTTGTAAAGAGAAAATATACCCAGGTTTATTATACTCTCACTAGTGCAAACTACAGAAAAGGGTAAATATTAATTGGTTCCAAGAAAAAAAAGTCATACCAGGGAAGGAAAAACATGAATATTGCTAACTTTCTATTAGAAATAATGTGAAAAAGAACATAATAAACTGACAGTATTAAATTTGGCAGTGGGAGGAAACTCACAATAAGTAAAATGGTAAAAATAAATAGGAAAATGAAGAGTAGCACAACTCACAATGGAAAGGCATCAGCACTATTGTTTTTCAGGGAAATCCAAGTTAAAATATTAAACATATACTACCTTATACCTAGCAGAGTGGCTAAAAGTCTTAAAATAAATATTGACAATAATAATGTGGGTATAGATGTGAGGCACCTGGAACTCTCATGTAGTGTTGGTGGGTAGGTAAATTGCTAAAACCTCTTTAGAAAAATATTTGGCAGCTTTTAATTAAGTTAAACTTATATCTACTCTATGAATGAGGGATTTATTATAGAAGTTCATCAGTACCAGCACTATTATAAATGTACGTCCACAGTAAGATTTCTACAAGAATCTTAATAGCAACCTTATTCATAATAGCCCAAACTGGAAACAACTGATATGTCTATCAAAAAGAAAAAATAAAAACATTGTGGCATAATCACACAATGGAATACTACTCAGCAAAAACAAAATAATAGTGACAAACTACCAACACATGCAACAGCAACCGCATAGAATCTCAAATTTTTGATGTTGAGTGAAAGTAACCAGACATACACAAAATTTATATATTATGTAACTTTACATATAAAGTTTAAGAACAGCCAAAATCTATCTATAGCATTAGAAATAAAAGAATTCAATTTGGAGACAGGGAGAGGGAATTTATTGGAAAAATACATGAGGAAACTTACTAGAGTGATGGAGATTTTTGTATATCAATTTGAATGGTGGTTTGATTGCTATGTAAAATTGGCAAAACTCTTCAAACTGAACTTACTTTTGTGTTATTTTATTTTATAGTAATGATATATCAGTAAAATTATGTGACATTTGCATTTGGAAATATATCATGCTAAGTATGCAATGTTTTAAATATAATTCATATAATTCTGCAATATTGTGATTTCTTGCTTACATAAACAATTTAATTTCAACAGGAAAGATATTTTTCTCTAAGTTCCATGGATGTAAATATTTTAAATTTAACTTATTCTTTTCTACTCTTAATTAATTCAAGAAACAGGGACACATGAATAACTGAATACTGATAAATTCTTATCACTGTTAAAAGAGAATAGTGTAGGGTAAAATGATAAAATGTTTTCTTCAGATTTACAATTTTTGTTTCTAGTTGTTTACATTTGTTTTAATATTTTAATAATATATTTATCAATATTTTACAGAAGTTATTTTGTATATGACATTTAGCCAGATAAGTATGCTTAACTTATTCTAAACTCTTCTGTAGGAAATTACTAAGATAAAAGATACCTTAAGGGAAAGCACTTTTTTGTTCATTAAACACACAACTATCAATCACCTGTATGCTCTTAAGCCCTTGAGAAACTCATAACATGACAGGATGAAAGAAAGGAAATAAAAAATAAGAGATAAAGTGTTCTCAATGTTTGCCTTCCTTTATTTTTCTTTTTGTTTGTGTTTTTAATTATATGAATTAAACTAAGGAAAGAGGAGAATGATTAAATCCTAGATGCAGAAAAAGAAAATAGAATTCAAAGTACATAGGAAAGAGACTTGGGAAAAATAAATCAGAAAGCAAGAAGTTAAGAATGTGAGCATATTGTATACTAGTAATATGAGCCCTTCAAAAAATTTACTCCTAAAGTCTTCTCTTTTCTCTGGAAAGTAAGGGAAGTAAAATCTCCTAGCGTAGGTGAAGCTCTGTGATGAGAACATGTCTTACATCCTCCCCTCCCCACCCCCCCACCCCCCACCTATCGCCACACACACACATTGACATACACTGTCAATTCACAAATTGTAGTTTCCTGAAGGAGACACTGGTAGAAAGCTTTAACTCTTTAATAGCCTACTCACTAAGCAAGAGTGATATTTTTCCTATGTTTATTTGACCAGGAAATTATAATTATACAATATTAGGGTAAAAACTGCTACATAACTTATCTGAGATTTGTGAATCCTTATTTTCCTGAAAGCCATCTTAACTATTAAAAGCCAATGAGACTATTAACTTTATAAATATAAAATCAGAGATTTTTCTAGGATGAATTAACGTAATTTTTAATAAAAGTAATTTTGAGTGTAATTCTGATTTAGTCAACAGTGTTATAACAAGGAGATTTGATCAAAACATTATCCTTCACATCTGTAATCTTACTGAGTCAAATTTCCACATCTGTTGATTGGTTGAATGAATATTGACTAAGCTAGGAAAGTTTAATTGGAAAGAGTTACAGTTACTCATGGATGTAAAGAAATACATACACAGTTTTTCTATCCATGGAACGTTATATATAATGTACACATACACATATTGATGCATTGAGGTTCATTATATGGCAAAACCTGCAGAGAATCATGGCAACATAAGATGTGTTTAAAAGTTTTGGTCATCGGGGCTCAGTTGGGTGGCTCAGTTGGTTAAGCTTCCAACTTCAGCTCAGGTCATGATTTCACAATTCGTGACCTCAAGCCCCGCATATGGTTCTGTGCTAACATCTCAGAACCTGGAATCTGCTTCAGATTCTGTTTCTCCCTGTCTCTCTGCCCCTCTCCCACTCAAGCTCTGTCTCTCTCTCTCTTTCAAAAATAAATAAACACTAAAAAAAAAGTCTTGGTTATCAATGTAGTTTTAGAATATTTAGCAAGACTCATTAATGTTCTCAGCCAGGAAAATTTAAATAAATATAATCTCTGATTTTACTATTTTTACTTGTCTCTAGATTATTTTTGTTTTTATTTCTTCTAATGGTTTTCCTGTTTTCCTGGTAACCTAGACTGAAAAACCTCAATGTTAGATTAGGGTAAGGCAGGAGTGTGTCTATAAATGACATTGAGTCTTTTTACCTTATATCTGAAAATACCAAGAGTATTTGACATGAAATTGTAGAATAAGGAGAAATATAAAATAAAACTAGATAATTTTGTGAAATTACAGAGAATTGTAAACAACCCAGTTGCAGGTGGGCAAGTTTTTTTTAGGTTTTTCCATTTTAAGAAAGAGAAGAATTGGTAAGCTTGACAACACGTGCTGAAAAAAATTCTACACTGATTAAGCATATAAGTTGAAAAAACTAAAAAAAAAAGCTATAATCACTCTAAATAAGTATGAACCTATTGAAAATTAATATTCACATGGTAATTAGTAATAAAATTTTTCTAAGGCAGAAGTCACTTTAATCTCTAGCTATTCCTGGTCACTTTATTCCTAGTATAATTTTCAAATAGGGTAGACACAACCCAATTTGTATCTATCTATAGTTTTCATGTGGCATCATGAGGAAACAGATTTTAGTTCAGTTTAAGGAAGAGCTTTTGAAAAACTAGGGTTCTCCAGTGGAACAAGTTTCCATGCTAAGCAATGAAACACTACATTCTGGAGGCTTGATGGTACCTTCTTGAGTTTTTTTCAGACAGGGTTCCTATCAAACCGTTTCTCACAACGTGTGGCATGTATACAACACTAGGTAATTAAGATGATTTTAAGTGGTAGATAAAAATGATCAGGCAGGGGTGCCTAGCTGGCTCAGTTGGTTGAGCCCCTAGTTCTTGATTTTTGGCTCAGGTCATGATCTCATGGTTCATCGGATCAACACCCGTGTAGTTCTCTGTGCTAATGTTGTGACGCCTGTTTGGGATTCTCTTTCTCCCTCTCTCTCTCTGCCCCACCCCTGAGCTGTCTCTCTCTTTTCCTCTCTCTCTCTGTCTCTCAAAATAAGTAAATAAACTTAAAAAAAGCAAACTGGCAAATACATATTCAAAAGTACAATTAACACATTGAATCTGATTTCAAGGATGATATTTTCTAGGATGAGGCTAAAATAGGTAGTGATTACATGCCTTATTAGCTATAAATGGAACTATTAATTTAATAGTAATGAAATTATTAAATAATATAAAAGTGAGAAAGTGATAATAAGAGGACTAAATTTAGATAAAATGCTAAATTCTCAGATTCTTGAGGACTTGCTGACTCCTAAAGCTTTCTTATTTTATACTATCTTAGCTTTTAAATGAAGGTTCTCTATTCTACTCTTCTCAGGTTTTGTTTAATTAGTATTTGCTCCCTCCTGTTGAATAGATATTCAAAAATAGTAATGTATTATAGTTGATTATGTGTATGCAAAAAACTTAAAGTTTTTCCAGATGTTTTCTTGCTTTGAAAAAATAATATTATTGGCTTTACAAAGGGGCAATTTGATATAATTCATGGTCTAAATGGAAAGTTATCAGATTTCAAAAAGTTCTCATATCAATCAACTGAAAATGTGTCCCCATAGCAATTGAACTTTTAAAATCACAAAGCTGAGACAATTCTGTTCAATTTTAAAACCCCACTGGTAAATATTGGCAGAACTTTTTATGGTTTGAAATAATTAAATCATCTTGGAAAGTCTTTATGAATCCAGATTCATAAGAGATCAACAAAAATGTTGGCAAAATGCTTAAAGTTTGCGTTGTCTTCAATATGAGTGATAACACATTTAATAACATTGGCAGGCCTCAAAATTACAAGTAGATTATGTTACTAGAGTTTATTTTGATTATTTATGACTTTGAACATATATTTCAATGGGAATAATATTATTAAATTTGTTCAGTTCTCAGTTTAAATGCATACAAACTCTAATGTAGCAAAAATGAAATGCTAATATTGCTGGCTTGAATTCAGAATCCTACATTGAGAAGACAATAAAGTATCAAAAGGAAGAAGCAGGGATTCCTTATTTTTCTAAGGATGGGTTAAATATTAAACCAAGTTGTGTTATTATTCATTATCATTGTTACTATTATTATTGGTATCTGCTCTTCTCTCTTTCAGTACCCTTTCTCACCCAGTTTCCTTTTTCTAGGATGTTGTAAGTTTTATCCTTCCCTAAAGCACCCACTCTGTATCTGCCGGTCACCCCATTCCACCCACTAGCTCCAAAGTGTTCCATAGATCAATGTCATTGCCCTTCTACATGATCAAAAGTCCTGTTATTTAAGGGCTGCAGATTTGTCTATATTTTAGGAAGACTATAATATGATTTAGCTATTTTATACTAATATAAGATTATTTGTCTCCTTAAAAACCTTATATGTGTGTGTGTGTGTGTGTGTGTGTGTGTGTGTGTATTCAGTTTACTGTGGTTATATCTACAGGTCATCTTTTTTTTTTTTTTTTGAAATTGACTTCTGAATTTGTTTCCCTCAAGGCTGATTATTTGCCGAGTTGGTTTGAGTCACATCATTTGTTTTATTATCATACTTTGTTTTATTATCAGTTTCTTTCATTATTCCACCTCTGAATTTATAAGACCAAAAATACCAAGTCTTATTTCTCTCTCACAAAAGCTTATGTGGCCAAAATGGTGAACTCTGGTGGCTTGGGGAGAGTCAGAGGGAACAAGGCCAGGGAAAAGCCTATAGGAGAGAAGCATCAGTCAAAAAGCAAAGGATGTTTACAATAGAGATTTTTGAAAGTGTATTAATAAGGGTTCTCCAGATAAACAGAGCCAATAGGGTGTGTGTGTGTGTGTGTGTGTGTGTGTGTGTGTGTGTGTGTGTGACTTTTAAGGAATTCGTTTATGAGATTGTGGGAGCTGGCAAGTCTAAAATCTGCAAGGCAGAAGGGCAGACTGGACAACTGATATTGTAGCTAGACTCTGTAGGGAGAATTCCTTCTTCCTTGAAGAGTTTCAGTCTTTTGCACTTAAGGCCTTCAACTGATTGAGTGAGGCTGATGGTTATAAAGGTTAATCTACTTTACTCAACATTTACTGACTTAAATGTTAATTTCAAGTCACCTGCGGGCCTCAGTCTGTTAAATGTCAGACTCTTGATTTCGACTCAGGTCTTGATCTCATGGTTGTGAGATGGAGCCCCATATAGGGCTCTGTGCTGGCTGACAGCACAGAGCCTGCTTGGGATTCTCTCTTTTTCCCTCTCTGTCTGCCCCTCCTCCACTCATTCTCCCTATCTCTCCCTCTTTCTCTCAAAATAAATAAATAAACATTTAAAAAATGTTAATCTCGTCTAAAAACTTCTACAGCAATCCCTATACTGGTACTTGACCAAGTACGTGGGTACCTTAAACTAGCCAAGTTCATATTTAAACATAGTCATCACAGACTGACTTCCAAAACTATAAAAATGATACTTTATGTTGGGAAGTCTGAGTGGCTCAGTTGTTTAAGGGACAGACTCTTCATTGCAGCTCAGGTCATGATTTCACTGTCCTGAGATAGAGCCCCACACTGGCTGCAGCCCTAGGCACCAAGCCTGATTAAGATTCTCTCTGCCCCTCCTCTGCTCTCTCTCTAAAATCATGATGTCTTGTTTTTAAATATATATGTAAATGTAAATATAATTACTCCTGTTTTAATGTAAGCAATAGTATCATTGCATAGGAGCAAATAAAAATAAAATTTTATTTTTAAAATAAAAAAGTAGGGACAGAAAACAAACTAATTAACCTTTTTGAAATTTAGTACTAGTAATTTTTAACAGTAATTGGCCTATATCATTTGTACTTTAATGATCTGGGTTATTTAATCATTACAAACTCTCATTTGTGAAATTGATGGAGGGTATACCCATTGTTCCCTCAAAACATGTATATGGAATATATATTCACATAAAAATTAGTCAAAATTGAAAATACTTCTTAAAGTGAATCTTGTGGTTACATCATCTTAAAAACCGATTGTGAAAGTAGAGCATGTTTATAATTTGCAACTGGATAACATTCAAAACAATTATGTACATTCTCAAAAAAGAAAAAAGAAAAGGAAAAAGGAAAAAAAATTCCATCCTTTGGTCTAAATCCCCACTCTAATTAATTTGGCAGCTTGCTTAATTTATACAGCACAAACTTTTTTTTACCTAGAGTGTGCAACTATTACCATCATCATTATTTCACTTCTCCTTCAACAATAAAAGGTAGTATTCTAAGGTTTAAAATACATACAGATTTTTAATATCTGAACAACCAAACAAGAAGATACTAAAAGCTCTTGTTCACTGATATTATAATAAATACAAACATACTCACAGTGACATTTTATGTTTAATGAAGTTCCTTTCTTTAACAGATTATAATAAGGAAAGATGCTGATTTTTAAATGAAATACTTTTATCTCTGTATCTATGGCAATATAAATCACTCCTTTATGGTTATTATAATGCTGAGCAATGATAAAGTCACATACACACATAATGAATACAAATGAAAGGTAATAGTTAGCTAAATAATGTGTGCCACATAGATGTATGAAACACTAATTTAGAAATTTCCAGCCACCAAAGGGAATATCAATGAGAAATAACCTAGAGCAAGAAAAAATCAGTTTGATGAATTGGGCTATATTAAAGAAGTTCTGAGACTTTTTCTTTTTTCAACTCTAGCAATAAAATAGACAAAACTTTCATGTGAGAAAGTAATATTTTACTCTTGGAAAATGAAAACTTCGAACCTTTCCTTAAGGGAAGAACTTTGCATTTAAACCATTGGCTCTTTAGAGACGTTTTCAGGATGAAAAAAAAATCAAAAGATTCATTTTACTTGGAGCATTAAAAAAGATGAAACACATGGGGCTTCTGGTATTCCTCTCATTTAAGTTTAGTGTCACGATGGTTTGATAGGGCCTGAACATTCATTTAAAAAGATATGCCAAGTAATTAAAAATATTGCAGGTAAGTTGAACATTTGACCTATTTGCTTATTTTAAGCTCTGCCTCGGGATCACTCCTATTCCACATTGTAGGCTATTCCACAGAAGTTATAGGCCATGCATATATTTTAGTATGATGAATGCTGGTATTAAAAGGCTACAGTATGTCCCATCTGAGGCAGCACTTTATATCAATATAGAAACTTAGTGTGAGATTGAGGGTTACTGCTGCATCCTAAGGAATCAAGAAAAGTCATAGTCTGATGTAATGAATATTCAGAAGGAGCAACATATAAATATACCATGTTTCATCAACATCTCTAAAACAGGATTGCATGTTCTACAGGAGTACATTTTCATTTTGATAGCAATATTTGCTCAATTTTATGCTTTAATTCATGCACTCATTCATTTATGTATCTCTTCATTCATTCAACACAGATTTATTGAGCAATTATGTTTCCAGGAGCTCTTCTAAGTCCTGGACACAGGCATGAGTAAAAGAAAAAGAATCTCCAACCTTTGTTAAACGAGAGGAGATAGAAAAACATGAAATAAATAAAATTTATGGTGTCTTAGATGACTAAAAATAAAGCATAATGGAATAGGGAGTGGGGGGTAGGAATGGTGATATGGAATCTTCGGAAACACAAGTAACAGAAGGCCTCAGTTAACAGCTACCATCTGAGAAAAGATCCAAAGGATGAGAGGAGACCCATCTGTTGCTAATTGGGAGAAAAGCCTTCCAGACAGAAAGAAAAGCAAGCACAAAGACCCTAAAGTGGGAATATGATTGGCAAATACAACAAACCAAAAGATGTCCTGTTGCTGAAGTGAAGAAATGAATTCAGAGAAAGGGCTAGACTTTCCAGAACTTTGTAGGCCTCAAAAGCTTTTCTTCTGAGCTTTTTTTTCTCACTGGAAACTATTCGAGGACTTGAGTTAAGGAGAACGTATTGTGCCTTAGGTCTTAATAGTAACATTCTGACTGCTGTCTTGAGAAGTGATTGTATGTAGACAAGGGAAAAAGCAGTTACACCAGTTACAAATGGATTATAAGGTTAAATAAAGAACCTTGCCAATAATTCAGGTGAGAAATGACAGTGGCAGATCAGGTGCTGAAAACTAGTCAGACACTAAATCAATTTTGACTGTAAAGCAAACAGAATGTAGGCACAAGAGGGTTTCAGTCTCCTCCATCAGGGGCAGGGGTCTTTGCTTCTACCTAAGGTTCAATTTGAATGTCATGTAAATAACAAATCAGTTATTAGCATAAGTATGTCTTATAGAATATGCTGTTTATGCAAGCATATCCTATGGAATAAACATGGGATACTTAAAAAGTTTCTTTTGTATTTGAGGTTTAAATTTAACTGGAAGTCATATTTTTATTTGCTGAATCGAGCAACCCTACTCCTATCCTTTCCCCAGCTAATATAGGTCCTCACTAGCATTCAATTTGTGTAAGTGTTGTTTTACTTTCCCAGATGCAGATTATGTTTTTCTCCTACCAAACCTGACCCCCCCAGAAGCATGGATTTTGCCTGGTCCCTGAGAGCTGGAGAGCGTGCTGTCCTTCACCAGTGGCCTAAGATTTTTGCTCCAACATGGGCATGTTCTGAGGGAAATGGGCATAGTTTTGTGTCTTTCTCCAGCATCAGCTAATCACCACCTGCATCCTGTACCTTGGGGAATGGGTGTCTTTGATTTTCTCCCTATCCCCACAGCTTATTTTTTGTTTCTTTGTTTTGTGTTTTGTTTTGTTTTTGTTTTTTGGTCCCCACACTTTCTTATGAGCACCCTTCAGAGGGCTATAAATCCACCTTGGGTTTGGGGGTCCTAGCTTTTCCAAACTGTCACCCTGCCCCATATTTGGCCTTTAAAAACTGGTTAACATTTTAGTCAATTTCTTCTTACCTTTTTGTCAACACCCTCTTTCCCATATTCTTCTGAAGGTAAAGAAACTTCTTGTGTCTCATCTCTTCCAGTAGTGACTTGTCACACTTTGGAGTTCAACTTCTTTGATTACCTAGTGGCATCCTATGTCTGGTAGATTCATAAAAGTTATGGTTTTGCAGATTACTTGGCCTTTTCTCATTATTATGGTAAAAACAATATTCTCTTGCAGCTCTTTCCTGCTCAGTAGAAAGAGACCATGAAAAGCTTAAAAAAAATTTAGACACTTTATCACACTACTTTTTTTCTTTTTCTTCTCTACACTATCCAGAAAGGCTAGAGATAGGAGTGTTGGTTTCATCTTAACCACTGAAATCACATAGTTAGAAGGACACATCAATAAAGAGAGCAGAAATTTAGATAACACTTAGGGAAATAAACAAATAAAAAACAGGGCTCCCTAAGACAATACTCTGCCTGTATCTTTACTTCATTTCTTGCTCCTGTTCAGCCTGATATTGCTGGAAATGCTCCTAGAAACATGTGATGAGCATCCATATAATAATTTATTTATTTTAACTCTTAATCTCTAGCCAGAAATCTGCTTATTTGTTTTAAATGATTTCTTTACCTGTAGAAGTATTTTTAGATTCCCTATTCTTTGTCAGATCTTTGTTTTAATGTCATTTTCAATATCATTCTTTTCTTTCCACAGAGAGCCGTGCCACCTAATTTATTGAGAATGGAAGTCATTTGCATAAGCTTCCTCAATTGCACCCTCACATCATTGCTTTTTTCCCCCTCCTACCTCAAAAAGTGATTCTTGGGGCGCCTGGGTGGCGCAGTCGGTTAAGCGTCCGACTTCAGCCAGGTCACGATCTCACGGTCCGTGAGTTCGAGCCCCGCGTCAGGCTCTGGGCTGATGGCTCGGAGCCTGGAGCCTGTTTCCGATTCTGTGTCTCCCTCTCTCTCTGCCCCTCCCCCGTTCATGCTCTGTCTCTCTCTGTCCCAAAAATAAATAAAAAACGTTGAAAAAAAAAATTAAAAAAAAAAAAGTGATTCTTCTTTTCCGCAATGAAGCTACTTCCTCTTACCTTTTTCAAATTCCCACATTTAACAAATTAACATTCTTATTTGTGATTTATCTTTCTCCTTATAACTAAGTACTCCCAATTCTTCTTTTCATTCTTATACATCGCTGTTATTCATTCTATTTATAACATATAGTTGTCCAATATATTGTTGCTATTATTTTGAACAAATAGCTCTGTTAAATCAATTAAGAGAGAGAAAAATAAAATACTTTATTTTAATGGTCTTTCAAGATCTACTGGTGACAAATTCCTTCAGTTTTTGGTTTGAATGGAAAAGTTTTTCTTCATCCTTCACTGCTGATAATAATTTGAATGGATACAGAATTCTAGATCATTGTTGTTTGAACACTAAAAATTTTATTCCACTCTCTTCCTGCTTATATAGTTTTTGAAGAAATGTCTGATGTAATTCTTTGCTCTTGTATAAGTAGAGCAGTTTTTTTTCCTTTGACTTTTTTCAAGATTTTCTCTTTGTCTTTGATTTTTTGCAGTTTGACTATAATATGTCTAGGTACAGATTTTTTAGTATTTACCCTGTTTGCTGTTCTCTAGGTTTCTTGCTATTAGTTATTGATTTTGGAAAATTATCAGCCATTATTAGTTCAAATAATTATCTTGCTCTGTCTCAGTCTTTTGTCTCCCCCTGGTATTCCCAATTATATTTATGCTACACCTTTTATAATAGTCCCATTGTTTCTGAGTATTATGTTCTCTTCTGTTTTTGTTTTTGTTTTGTTTTGTTTTGTTTTGTTTTGTTTTGTTTTGTTTTTCATCCATTTCTCTATCTGTTTCTCAGTTTGGGAAGTTCCTATTTGCATATCTTCAAGCTCACTGGTTTTTTTCTTCCTTTGTATTCAGTCTAATGATGAATCCATCAAAAGCATTCTTTGTTTCTTTTATTGTCTTTGATTTGCTTTCAATTTTTTCTTAGGGTTTCCATCTCTTTGTTACATTACATATCTGTTCTTGCACACTGCCAGTTCTTTTCACTGGAGCCCTTACCATATTAAACATAGTCATTTTAAATTTATTATCTGATAATTCCAAAATATCTCCCTCATCTGATTCTGGACACTGTTGTCTCTTCAGACTGTGGTTTTTCTTGCCTTTCTACCTTACCTTGTAGTTTTTTGTTGAAAGCTGAACATGATGTGTCAGGAAATAAGAACTGAGGTAAATAGGCTTTTTGTGAGAAGTAATCATGTGTATCTGACTAGAGTTTATGGGGCATTTAATGTTTGCTGTAGCTGAAAGAGTCAGAGGCTTTAATTTCCTCCATGCTCTTATTTTTGTCTCTACTCTTTCTCTGGCTTTTCCTAGAAACTCCTTCTTTGATAGAGTCTGTCTTGAAGCTCTGTCAGTAATAACCCACTGTCACTATACCAGATCCCTGTTGAATTGATTATAAGGTTTTGAGGAAGAGAAGCATTCTATAATTTTGTAATTAATTGCCCATTTTGAGGGGATGCCACTGTCTGTGGGTTGCGACCTTTAGGAGCATTTCTTAGCCTTTTTATTTTTTTTTCCTTAATCTTCCCCTTGTGAGACCTGAAGTCTACTGGATGTTGCAGTTGTCTATTTCCTCTTCCCTGCAGTTGGATAAGGCTCTGAGTATTTTATATAAGGTATTTTCTCTTGAGGGTAATTTGTTATGGGGAACATAATGGCCTGGGCATATTTCAAAATTGTTATTCTCCCTCTAATTCTCCATGACTGGAAGTAGAAGGTAATTCTTCTTGGACCTTCAGCAAAAGAACCTGGTAGAGCTCCTGCAGGAGCTCAAGAAAGTACAGGGGTCTTTCCTAAGATTGGACCCCCAGGAGTTTTTAATTCTCAAGGCATTCCGCATTAGGTTCTCAGTCATTTGTGAATTACTGGTTAAGTGTTTCTTCCTATTACTTGCTCCCTGTAAGCTCTGATTCACTATATATATCTGTGTCTCCAATTTTCAGGGCAGTGGTTTGGTATGTGACTTCAATGTTCTGTTGGATCTATGAAATTGTTTAGTTTGTTTCTTATTGTGAATATGAGAGTGATTGTTTCCAAGATCTTTACACATCAGAGGAGATCTGGAATTTTCTCTTAGAGTTTTTAAAACTGACTTTTTATACTAGTCTTGGAATACTTATCATATATTGCAGCCTAAAATATATTTTCGTACATATCAGAGTTTGTGACACTTGCCATATGCCTCAATTAATGAAAATATTGGGTGCATTTTTTCCATCTCCTTACTCTTTAACAAATAAGTCCTAAAGCTAAGACCATGTCTTAATGTGTAGAAGCATTTCAATCTGTGTCATTTTTGCAGTATATATTTGTAGAAGACATGTTTCAATCGTGCATAAATGTAAATGCTTAACTAAGCACCAATTTTTCAATCTTGATAACTATTTTTTTTTCTGAGATATTTTCAGATATTTAAATTCTTCTTAGGTTAAAAAATTATTTAAGCTCACTACTAAATAGATTCTTATCAGTTTATAATGTCTATTGTGTACAAATTTTCTTCACTTTCTTAACTTGATATTTAATATCAACATTGTTTGATGACAATGCAATTTGTAAAAATTTGGTCTTTGCCTCTTCTTGAACAAAGTCTACCTTAATAGATAGGATTTTATAAGATTTCCCCTAGAGAATTACATCAAGCTATTTAAGCTGCCATCAGTTTCTGATTTAGCATTTTTAATAAACTTCCTAGGGCAAAGGATTAATTTCCCTGGACCCTCTTTATCCTTGATATAAAAGTATAATGTTTAATTGAGGATGGATCATTGTTTGCCTGCTGTCTTCCCTGTGTGTTTATGAATAAGTAGATACAAGTTCAGGGAATGGAGGAAAGCCAGGGCAAAATAAAAGTATTCCCAATCCTTAAAATTTGTTGCTAAATAAAAACAGCAACTAATACATATGAATGTAAATAGAATTACTTTTACCACATTAAAGTGAATGCATTAAAGAAACATATGTCTACTGAGAAAGTTTATAGCCAAATAGTTGCATTAAATTGCCTACATGCTTATTGATCCTTATCTAAAACTCATCTAAAAACAGAAGTTCCATTATCTTAGCAAAACTATGGTTCACATAGTGACCCAGAAATTTGGGGCTATAGCATTATTAGATTAGTAAGTCAATGCTCAACAGTTCCTCAACATTATAATGGGAAATAAGTCTAAGAAAATACATGTAATTATTCCTACTATTACTACATATATACATGTTAATATCCAGAACTTAGTGATTGCACAACATAACAAATTACCATTTGTAAGATTTCCTAGTATCAAGTTTGAATCCACATAAAACCCTTTATAAGATAATAAGAAACCAGATTAGAAGCCATATATTAGCTAGAAAAATGTATAAGGAATGTTGGTAAATAATATACTACTTGAGGATACTTTTTGTTAAAATCAAACTTCCTCTTAGGGTTTCTAATAATATCTGCTAAAACTTATTTATGATAAAAATCCTACCATGGTGTCGACTCAAGCACAAGCTTGGAGTCATTGACAACACCTTTCTTATTGATAACTAATGGTGATATTATCTCACATTGTCACTCTTATTTTTATTGATGGTGACCATATAATTTATTGTCTAAATGAAACACATTTGAAAAGGATGGAGAGGATGTTGAGACAAAAGGCTTAGCTTGAGACTATCTCAGGAAAACCAAGATACCTTTGGTAAAGTGTAATACATTTCAGCCTTATGAGTAGAGGACTTATTTTCCTTCTACCAAAACAGAAATATTCCAAAATTACCAATGTTGTCTATGGTAGAATGTGTAGGCTAGCAAATGGGTTAATTATGAAATATTTTTAAAAGTAAGTAATTTTTATTCATTTTTAAGTGCAGTTTAAAAAATAATAACAAGGGGCGCCTGGGTGGCGCAGTCGGTTAAGCGTCCGACTTCAGCCAGGTCACGATCTCGCGGTCCGTGAGTTCGAGCCCCGCGTCAGGCTCTGGGCTGATGGCTCGGAGCCTGGAGCCTGTTTCCGATTCTGTGTCTCCCTCTCTCTCTGCCCCTCCCCCGTTCATGCTCTGTCTCTCTCTGTCCCAGAAATAAAAAAAAAAAAAAAAAAACTTTGAAAAAAAAAATAAAAAATAATAACAAAAGTGTGCCTAGGTGATTCAGTTGGTTGAGCGTCTGCCTTCAGCTCAGGTTGTGATCTTGCAGTTCATGTGTTGGAGCCTGTGTTGGGCTCTGTGCTGACAGTTCAAAACCTGGAGCCTGCTTCAGATTCTGTGTCTCCGTCTGTCTCTGGCCCTCCCCCACTTGCACTCTGTCTCTCTCAAAAATAAATAAACATTAAAAAAATTAAAAAAAATAATAAAAAGATAAAACTAATAACAAAGCAATCATTTAAAAAAAAAACTGGTGCTAAAGCAAAAGGATTTTAAACCAGATCCATGCAAATACATGTAACATGTGTTTCACATATAAAAATTCCATTTTAGGCATATTATTACAAATAAGAAATTCTTATCTAGACTCTTTGACAATTTCCAAACAGGGAAGATTTAATGGGATATGAATCCATAATGGGATATCAACCTACTATATGCTTTTTTAAAAAGGTTTCTTAATTTTACTTTTAAAAATTAATAGAATTTTTGTGCTGTTGTAGGCTTAGAGACAAATTCAATGAAAATTATAGAGATGCTTAACAAATTTGATAACCTTAAAAGACCCCATCTGTCAAAACTCACACAGGAAGAAATAGAAGATCTGAATAGGTCTATAGTTACTAAAGAAATTGAATTGATATTTAATAACCTCTGAAAACAGAAAGCAACAGGCCCAGGCAGAGAACAGAGAATGTTTAAGGCAGTGACAATACTCTGTTTAATATTATGATGATTAATATATGTCATTATACATTTTTCAAATTCACATAATGTACAATACTAATACTGAGCCTTAAGGTAAACTCTGGACTTAGGGTAATTATGTGTCAATGGAGGTTCATCCTCAGTTAAAAAAAAAAGTACTATTCTTGTGAATGATGTTGATAATGGGAGAGTGTGCAGGCAGGTGGCATATAAGAAATCTCTGTACCTTACTTTCAATTTCATTGTAAATCTAAAGTGCTCCAAAAAAAAAAGTAGGTCTTTAAAAACAACTCTTCATGGTCCACTTATTCATTCCTCTCTACCTCACCCCAAACCTCTGGCTACCACTAATATTTTTACCATGTTTATAGTTTTGCCTTTTCCAGAATAACTTACAGTTGGAATCATACAGTACACAGTCTTCAGATTGGCTTCTTTCACTTATCAGCATGCATTTAAAGGTCCTTGATATCTTTTCATCATTTGATAACTCATTTCTTTTTATTATTATAATAATATTCCATTTTCAATATACCACAGTTTATTTTCCGTTTGCCTATTGATGTAAATCTTGGTAGCTTCCAAGTTTTAGCAGTTATGAAAAAGTTACTATAAACACTCATGTACAGGTTTTGTGTGTGGACATAAGTTTCAATCCTTTTGAATAAACACCAAGTAGTGCCATGGGTGGATAATATGGTAAAAGTATGTAAGTTTTGTAAGAACCTACTAAACTGTCTACATAGTGGCTGTACTATTTGGCAGTCCCAACAACACAAATGAGAGTTCTGTTGCTTCAAAACTTCATAAATATGTGTTTCACTTGTAAAAACTCCATTGTCTGTAGACTTTTGAAATTTGAAATTCATACCTAAGTTCTTTAACATCCCAAAGAGTTTCAACAGCTATGAAACTATATAACTAGTATGTTTAAAACAGTCATTTTAAAAGTTTTTAGGAGCGATTGAATTTTCTCAAGAACATTCAAGTCAGAAATTTCCTAGGCAATTAAAGATAAAAACACAAAACAAAAAATCATTCTATGCATTTTTGACGGGTGGATTTGAAAACATCTACAATCTTTCAATGAGCAAAACCCATGATTAAATTGCTCTTGATTTACATAAACTTCTTGATTATATTTTTACTTATGATAATTATTGCAATTAATACACAAAACTAGAAAGATTAGAGGTATGATGTATTGTATCAATAATATAAAACCAGGATTTTCTAAGTAATGAAACTTATTTATTCCATTATTGTCATGTTTTACCATGTTTTTAGTTTTGCCTTTTCCATTGCCTTTTCCTTTTCCTTGTCATTTAAAATCTATTATTATTATTATTATTTCGAGTGAGAATCAATAAATGTCTTTACATATGGTAGATAAAAATAATTTATTTATTTATTTATTTATTTTTAACGTTTATTTATTTTTGAGATAGAGACAGAGTATGAACGGGGGAGGGTCAGAGAGAGAGGGAGACACAGAATCTGAAACAGGCTCCAGGCTCTGAGCTGTCAGCACAGAGCCCGACGCGGGGCTCGAACTCACGGACCGCGAGATCGTGACCTGAGCCGAAGTCGGACGCTTAACCGACTGAGCCACCCAGGCTCCCCAAGATAAAAATAATTTAGAATACTCTTTTATTCCATCTTTGCATCGTTTCTTTTTACATTTTTATTGTGCTTTATTTTATAGTATGTTTGGGAAGGGTAGATTAAAAATACTATTTTTCCTTTTGAAGTAAGTTTTTAGTGATGTTAACGACTTTCAGAAACTATATTTGAGACTTCTTAGAATTAGATTGTGATGTGGCATTTTGTTTAACACTTTACAAATGAAGAGAGATCCAAGGAAAAATAACATCATATGTGCTTAAAATCATGGAAATAAGCACTACTAGAAAAGAAGGAGGAATGGTAGAAGAGAGAAGAAATGATTTAATTGTAGTTTCCAAACATCATTAGTGATCTTGAATGAAACTCACTGAGTTTTTGCCCTTTCTCTCTGAAGAACACAGGGAATATAGTTTAAATGTGGCGATGTTGGTGTTAAGAGTCATGTTGTCAATACAGACTATGAAAACCCACAGCTAATATTATACTCAGTGATGAAAAGCTGAAAGCTTTCTACCTAAGATCAGGATCAATACAAGGATGTCCACTCTCACCACTTTTACTCAACACAGTACTGGAAGTCTTAGCCATAGCAATCAGACAACAACAAGGAATACAGATACCCACATTGGTAAGGAAGAAGTAAAGCTTTCACTACTTGCAGATGACATAATACTTTGTATAGCAAACCCTAAAGACTGTAAGAAAAAAAAAAAGTACTAGAACTGATAAAAGAAGTCAGTAAGATCACAGGATACAAATCAATGTACAGAAATCTATTGCATTTCTATACACTAGTAATGAAGCAACAGAAAGAGAAATTCAGAAAGCAATCTCATTTACAACTGCACCAAAAATAAGAAAATGCCTGGTAGCAAACTTAACCAAAGACCTGTACTCTGAAAACTATAAAACACCGATGAAAGAAATTAATGAAAACACAAACAAATGAAAAGTATTCCATGCTCGTGGATTGGAAGAACAAATATTGTGAAAATGTCTATAATACCCAAAGCAAACTACAGGTTTAATTCAATCCCTATCAAAATACCAGTAGCATTTTTCACAGAACTGGAACAAGCAATCCTAAAATTTGAATGGAACCATCAAACCCCAAATAGTCAAAACAATCTTGAAAAAGAAAAACAAAACTGGAGGTATCACAATTCCAGATTTCAAGTTATAAATACAAAGCTGTAGTGATCACAACAGTATGGTACTGGCACAAAAATAGACAAACTGATCAATGAAATGGAACAGAAATCCCAGAAACAATCTCATGATCATATGGTCAGTTAGTCTTCAATAAGAGGCAAGAATATGCAATGGATAAAAGACGTCTCTTCAACAAATGGTGTTGGGAAAACTGGTCAGTTGCATGCAAAATAATGAAACTGGATCATTTTCTTTCACCATACACAAAAATAAACTCAAAATGGGTTAAAGACCTAAATGTGAGACCTGAAACCATAAAAATCTTAGAAGATAGCATAGGCAGTTAGTTTCTCCGACATCAACAGTAGCAAATTTTTCTAGATATGTCTCCTGATGCAAGGGAAATAAAAGCAAAAATAATGTATTGGGACTACTTCTGCACACTGAAGCAAGCAATCAACAAAACTGAAAGGCAATCTACTGAATGGGAGAAGATATTTGCAGATAACATATCTGATAAAGAGTTACTATCTGAAATACATGAGGAATTGATATAACTCAACACACCCAAAACAAATAATACAATTTAAAATAGGCAGGGGCACTTGGGTGGCTCAGTCAGTTAAACATCTGATTTTGGCTCAGGCCGTGATCTTGCAGTTGGTGAGTTGGAGCCCAACATCAGGCTCTGCACTGTTAGTGCTTGGGATTTTCTCTCTCTCTCTCTCTCTCTCTCTCTCTCTCTCCCCCCCTCCCCCATTTGTTCTCTCTTTCTCTCTAAATAAATAAATGTTTTTTTTTAAGTGGTCAGAAGACACGAACAGACATTTCTACAAAGACATTCAGATGGCCAACAGATGCCTGAAAATACATGCAACATCACAAATCATCAGGGAAATGCAAATCAAAACTACAATGAGATGTCACCTCTCACCTGTCAGAATGGGCAAAATCAACAACACAAGAAACAACAGGTGTTGTTGAGGATGTGGGGAAAGGGAAACTCTCTTGCACTATTGGTGAGAATGCAGACTGGTGCAGCCACTGTGGAAAAGAGTATGGAGTTTCCTCAAAAAGTTAAAAATAGAACAACCCTATGATTCTATAATCACACTACTGGCTGTTTACCCAAAAAAAATATTAATTTGAAAGGATATATGCACCCCTACATTTATTGCAGCATTATTTACCACAGTCAAATTATGGAAGCAGCCCAAGTGTCCATTAATAGATGAATGGATAAAGAAGATATTCAGCCATAAGAAATAATGTAATCTTGCCATGTGAAGAACATGGATAGAGCTAGAGAATACAATGCTGAGCAAAAGTAGTCAAAGAAATATAAATACCATATGATTCCACTCATATAAAAAACTCAGGAAACAAAACAAATGAATAAAGGGGGAAAAAAAAGAGAGACAAACAGACTCAACTATACAGAACAAACTGATAGTTATCACATTGGAGATGAGTGGGGAGATGGGTGAAATAGGTGATAGGGATTTAAGAGTACACTTACCATGAGGAACACTAGTAATATATAGAAAGTTGAATCACTATATTGCATACCTGAAACTAGTATCATGCAGTATGTTAACTACACTGGAATTAAAATTAAAAAAACTTAAGGAAAAAACAAATAAACAAAAAAACATTTCTTTAAGAAATAATAGGAGATAAGATTTAAAAAGAAATACTGGTGTTCGACCTAAGGAAACATAGTTATTTTCCTTCTAACATGAAGCTTATTTTCACATCTGGAAAAAAAAAGGCATTAAAAAAAATTAAACTCACTCTTTGTAATGCTTTGTTAGAATTGCCCTCCCAATGTGAACCAACTTCCTACAGTAATATTTTTAAAGTGTTCTGGTGCTGTGAAGAATATTTAATTATGTGATTATCTTTCATGATGTGTGTAGTTAATTGTCCTTACGTCAAATGTAAATGATTTTGAACAATAAAAGTGAATGAGTAATGTTCCGGCTGTGAATAACAGATGTCATGTGGATTTTGATTTCCTAGTCATTTATAAATATTTCTTTTCAAGTATAGAAAAGCAATTAGTGAAGATTACAGACTAATACCCATTCAAATCTAAGTTTAAGAATGAAAGGTAATATGAATCATGGAACTACAGAACACTACACAAGAAAAAAATTTATTATATTCATATTCTTTAAAAAATATAAATTACGATTTTTATAAATTATGGATAGCCTAGTTATAATTCCTTGGAACAGTTAACGTTTTCTCATATGAAGCAAAGTTTCTGACCAGTTTCTCATTAGGTCTTGCAGACAGCAAGCTGTGTTTCTTAAGTAGTATAGGTAAGAGTAAGGAAAATAAGAACGTGTACTTTTTGAGTTTGGTGGCTGTTTTCCATTAGCTGACAAGCATCTATTCCCCTTTTATTTGAAAACAGAACATGTTTTCTTGGTGACCAACTACTCACCTACTCTGAGCTCACATAATTTAGGCAGAGTGATTACAATTCTGAATCCAGGGTTAGTAATGTGACACAGATTCCATCACCAAGGACATCACCTTCCTCACTCAAGAGGATTTTGGCTCAGAGATAGTAACATGATTCATGCAGTGTTAAGCTCTTGGAACATTTGCTTGAGTGATTAGGAGGAAGGCAGAAATTCTGCGCTGGAATTACTGAAGCGACCAAAAAAGCTTGATGCTAAGGGTATCACAAAGAGGAGTCCTTTTGCTAAAGGGAGAAGCCAAAACAAGGAAATGGAGCTATGAGGCAGAGAAGGAGGAATATTGGTAATGTCATTGGAGCTGCTGGATTCAGCCATGTGATACTTCTTTTCCTAATTTGAGACGAAGATTCTCTTCTGACCAAACTCTAGCCAGCTTCCTCTGAGCCCTTTCTTGACCAGACCTCAATCTTGGTCTGTAACGACTTGAACAAACATGAATGATTTCTAATACGTCAAGGTTATATCCCTCAGATGACCTTAGTATCCCTTAAAATGTCTGTCAGAAAACACAGGGCTGCCAAATGAATTTACTATTTGCTCCAATCAACACCTGAAGATAGGAGCCCTATCTCACAGTATCTGTGGGATGGTAGGAGCCTAGCTTCCAGAAGCACTAGTTAGCAAATGTGGATATGTTTCACACAGACCTATTCCACACTTGCTTCTTATAATTTTTCACTCCCTGGACTCCACCGAGCCCCGCTTACTCCCCTTCCTACTCCTGCATTCTCCCTTTAGGAATCCCGGTCACACTGGCACAAACTGAAGTTCAGTCCAGTTAATGCTAGGCTCTTTTCCCTACTGCAATAACACATCACTGATTAAAATCTGTCTTTACCGCTTTAACTAGTGTCCAGCTTTGTTTATCTTTGACACTTGTTTACGGGAGCCAATAGCCTGACATGTAGCAAATTGAGTTCAGTTTCTCCATCATCTGCGGCAAAAATAATTAAAATCAATTTACTATGTATCTTACCTGGAGTTTGAGTTCCCCTCTCCATGTGCCTGTGTTCATATTTTGTAAAGATGATCACAAATATACCATTGTCAGACAATTGTTCAGCAAAGATTCCTCTTTATTTCTAGGAGGAAATAAGCATGAAACTTGTTTGATAGTTACATTGGTATTGTCTAGATTGGAGGAAAAGTCAAAGTTGCAGGAAAGAGTATAGACACACTAAAATATTTTCTAGAATGCTTACAATTGATAGCTACGACTTGTCTTTTCACACTCACAATTTTTTAAGGAGCTCTTCCTCTTATTATTAATTTCCATTCAATAAAGACCTTAAGGTTCTTCCTCTACCTTCTTTCTCTTTTTCTCTTTCTTTTTTCCCTTTTTCCTCCTTGTTCCCTCCCTCCCTTCCTTCCTTCCACTTTCCTTCCTTCCATCCTTTTTTTCTTCCTTCCTTCCTTTTCTCCTTTTTTTCCCACAGGCTGACTAGAAATTGTCTAAGCACATATGCAAAACAAACAGTCCTGCACTTCAGAGTGGTATCAGCTACATTAAACTGAGTGGATTAATACTTATTCTTTTACATTCTAGATTACATTTGGAGAAAGCCAATAAGGGCAATAGAGACAGGTAAAGAAATGTAGCTATTGACCTACAGGTACAATTGACTCAAAATACTCAAATAAACATGACCTGTCCCTACAAATATATACTGTATCATCACACCTGGGAGTTTCTGTTTCTATGAAAATCAATGAAAAAAAAAGATACTCATATTTAGAATAATGATGGTTTCTGCAAGCGAGGAAAGGTTTGTGTAAAATAAAAATGGCTTTTAGAGTTGTTACTCTCCAACTTAATTGCACATTGGAATCAAAAAGGATTTTTTTTTTTTTATGCTGATGCCTCATTTTTGCTCCACAGACTCTGATTTAATTAGTCTGGAATTAAGGCTGACTATTGAATTTAAAAAGAAAATTTCTCCTAAGATGGGTCTAATGTGAATCCAAGGTTGAAAATTACTTTTTTGAGATCCCAGGTCAGGGGCAGGCATCTAGACTTTGTGAGGCATTTCTACAGTGGCCTCCAGTGTAACTGCTTAATACTCAGATATTAGACATTGGTGGTTGAATAAAGATTGAATATTCTTTTAAGGTTTATATAGCTCCCTGTTGAGCCAAATATGCTTTGTATTTGGGACTTACAATATCTGTATTATTTACATAGGAAAAAAGTTAATGAGTTCCTAATGAATTTTGAAAGAAAATATGCAACCATTGTGAGTTATGGGACCCCTTGTACATTATTAATTCAATATAGCAGAAACATTCCTTTAATGGAAACTGTTTAAAATACATTATACAGCTTAGAGTATGTTTCAAATTCTTAGCTAAATTGCTTCAATTGGGAAAGTTATAATGTATGTTAAGTTTGAATCCATTTGTAAATTTTTATGAAACTACTTGATGGTAATTATTTTTGTAGATAAATATATGACCTATTTTTCAGGTTTGTCTATGATTCTGGAAATTGTGGCTAGGTATTTCATGATATAGCTTTTAAGATTTTATTTCACTTGTGCTTGTAAAATACTTAAATTACCTATAAATACACTTATTGCAATTTTTTTCTTTTTGTCATGTATCTTACACTCTCTGAGAAGAAAAATATTTTATTGTCAAATACTTTGTAATTTTGTAAAGCCTTTCAATAAACACTACGCTAAAATCATCACCTTATCAAATAAAGTATTAGGAGTATTTAATAAGTGTACATTATTTATTTGTAACTGCTAGGAAATAATTATTACTCTAAAATAAAGTTAATATCTGGATCCTTCATTTGAGTATTTAAATTTTGTAACTTAAAATATATATTTAGCAATTAAAAAAATATTGTATGCACACAGAAAACATTCATAAGGTAGTGAAGGATATTGTTTAGTTCAGAGTCCAGTTGGGAATAAAGACTAAATTCATAGAAATGGAATCACTGACTCAATGGGTATATGTTATTTTAATTTTGAAGGACATTACCAAGTCATCCTGCATAAAGTTTAAAGTAATTAATATTCCAGCCCAAAATAGGTGAGAATAATTCATTCCCAGATCTTGTTAGGATAGATATTAATTAAGCTGATAGGTATAAATATCTTTACTAGACTTCTAACATGCATGTCTTAATCATAAGTATGTTGAGCATGTTTTTCACATATTTGTCAATTTGTTTATATGAAGGCTTTACCATTTTTTAAAGGGTCTATAGTTGTTATGTATGTGTGTGCATGTGTGCATATGTGCATGTGTGTTGCAGACATGTTGCAAATATGTTTCCTGGTTTATTGTTTGACTTTGGGCTTTTTGGTATCTTAAGAAATGAAAACCTTAAAATGTATCATCAAAATTATCAATTACATTTATGGCAATATTTTCCATTGTGTATCTTGCTTAGAAAAACTTTCCTTGCTCTGAGACTATGATAATAATAATGTCCCATGCTTTCATCTAATATTTTTATGGTTTAAATTATTAATTGTTCCTCTTTTCATTGAAATATAACACTTCACATGAGAGAGAGAAAAACAAAAATCAAAGAAACATTTAAGTAACTGCAGCCTAAATAAAGATAGACAATGTTGCTTCTATATTTGTTTTCTAGGGTTGGAATAACAAATTACCACAAATTGGGTGGCTTAAAACAACAGGGATTCATTGTTTGTTCTCTCACAGTTCCAGTGGCCAGAAGTACGAAAGGTTGCAGCTGAGTTGATTTCTTCCTTTTGAGAATTCATGGTGAAGTTATCTGAGTTTTCATTTTCCTTTGGTAAGTACTGAATCCGTTGTATTTAACAGATATCAAACTAATCAAAATTTCTATTTCTTTATTAAAAAATTTTGGTAACTTGTGCTTTTTAAGAATTCGTCCATTTTAATTAAATATTCAAATGTATAGTCATAAATTCCACCATAATATCATCTTATTACCTAATTTTAATGTGTGTGGGGTCTGAAGCAGTGTCCCATTTTGTTTCTGTTCAAAGTACCAACTTTGGGCTTTGTAAATGTTCTCTGTATTATGTTTGTTTTAGATTTTATTATTTTCTCCTATATTCTTTATTTTAATTTTCTTTTTTTTTTTTTTAAGATTCTCTAGGTTCAATTGGCTATTTTGGTCTAATTTGTAAACCATAAAATATGTACCAAAATAAATTTCCTCATAAACATCGTTTTAGTGTTCCTTGCATGTGTTTGTATTTTTATTATTCTTCAGCCAAAATTATTTTTTAGTTTCCATTGTGGTTTTTCTTTGACCATAGGTTGAGTGTTGTTTTTTCTTAATTTCCAAATATACAACGTTTTACTTATTTTTGTTTTTTAATTAATGTTTATTAACTCAATTCTTTTTTTTAGGTTTATTTATTTCTTTTGAACGAGCGAGCGAGAGAGAGCGTGCATGCACATGCACACCAGTGGGGGAGGGGCAGAGAGGGAGGGAGAGAAAGACAATTCCAAGCAGGCTCTGCACTGTCAGTGTGGAGCTCTACAAGGAGCTTGAAGCCATTAACCGTGAGATCATGACCTGAGCCAAAATCAGGAGTCAGAGTGGCTTAACCGACTGAGCCATCCAGGCACCTCAATTAGCTAAATTCTATACTTTGCGTGAGGGTTCACTTTTTGCATTCCACAGTTCTAAGGGTTTTCACAAATGCATAATGTCATGCGTCCATCTTTATGGCATCATACAGAATTGTATCTCTATCCTAAAAATCCCCAGGGCTTCATCAGTGTATCCTTCCTCCCCGCCCCCCAGCTGCTGGCTCCACTGATGTTTTTACTCTCTCTATAATACTGTCTTTTTGAGAATGTCAGATAATTGGAATCATACAGGACGTGGCCTTTTCAGAATAGGTGGGTTTTCTCTTATGTTATATTCTAGGAATTTTACGATTTTGTGTTTTGAATTTAGGGCTGTGATCCACTTTGAGTACACTCTGTGGAAGTTGTAAGGTCTGTGTCTAGATTCCTTTTTATTTTTATGTAGATGCCCAAATGGACCATTTGTTGAAAAGACTATCTTTTCTCTATTAATTTCCTTTGCCCCTTTGTCAAAGATAAGTCCTCTCTATTTGTGTGGATTCCTCTACTTCCCCTTGCAGTGCTGTCAATTTTACCTCCCATATTTGACACTTTCTTGTTAGGGATATAGGCTTTAAGGATTGCTCTATTGCCTTGTACAATTAACTACTTTATCATTATTTAATGCCTCTCTTTGTTCCTGGCAATTTTTCTCACTCTGAAGTCTGTTTTACTTAAAATTAATATAGTTACTCTAGCTATCTTTGTGTTAGTGTGAGCATGGTATATCTTTTTCCATCCTTTTAATTATAATCTATGTCTTTATTTGTAAAGCAGATTTCTTATAAACAACATACAGTTGAGTTTTTTTTTTAAATTCACTCTCTTAGTCTCTCTTTTATCTGGTATATTTAGATGATTCACATTTCAATTGATTATTGATATAGTTGGATTACTATCTATCACATTTGTGTTTTATATTTGTTGTAATTGTTCTTGATTTCTTTTTATTTTCTTTTTTAAAATTTTTTTAGGAGAGAGTGAGTTGATCAGGGGAGAAGAGCAGAGGGAGAGAGAGAAACCCAAGCAGCTCTCCACTCTCCACTCTCAGCTTTCTTTTTCTTCTGCCTTCTCTGGTTTTATTGAGCATTTTATATGATTCCATTTATTCCCCTCTCTTAGCTTATCAATTACATTTTTTTAAATTGATTGCCTTACACTTGTAATATACATTTGCAATATAGATTTATAAATACTTTTATAAATATTTCTAAATCCATTTCAAAACATAACATACCACTTGAAAGATAGTGCAGATAGATTATAATAGAATATTCCCACCTCTCCCTACCCTTCTGGCATAACATTGCTGTTATTCATTTCACTTATTCACACTGTATAATCTGTCAGTACATTGTTGCCGGTATTATTTTGAATAGAGTTATCTATTACCTCAGTTAAACATGAAAAATAAATAAAATATTTGACTTTAGTATTCCTTCTCTAATGCTCTTCATTATTTTGTAAATCTGAGTTTCTGATACACCAATTTCATTTTCTCTGAAGCACTTTAACATTTATTGCAAGGCAGGTTTACTAGAAACAAGTTTTCTCACTTTTGCTTTTCTGGGAAAGTATTTCTCTTTTTGTCTTTCACTTCTGAAGAATAATTTCACTAGATACAGACCTCTGATTTGGCAGCCTTTTTCTTTCTACATTTTAGATATTTCACTCCACTTTCGTCTTACTTGTGTGGTTTCTGAGAAGTGTGATGTCATTCTTTGTTTCCGTATAGATAATATGCTCTTGTCTTTGGCTTTTTCAAGATTTTGTTTCTTTTTCTTCCTTTGGTTTTCTGAAGTTTGAATCTGATATGCCTAGGTGTGTGTGTGTGTGTGTGTGTATATATATATACATATATATATATATATGACTATTTCTCCTAACTGATATTCTCTTACCTTCCTGAATGTATGGTTTGGTGTCTGCCTTTAATTTAAAAAGATGATCACCCATTATAATTTAAAATAATATTTCAGTCCCTTTCTCCCTCCTCCTTCTCGTATTCTCATTTCATATATGCTGCATCTTTTATGTTCGTCCCACAGTTCTCCGGGGCTCTGTTCTATTTTTTTTTCCACTCATTTTTCCTTTTCTTTGCATTTCAGTTTGGGAAGTTATTGATCAGATATCTTTGAGCTCACTGATTCTTTCCCTCAGCCATGTCCAGTCTACTGATTAGCCAATCAAATACACTTTTCATTTCTGTTATTGTACTTTATTATTTCTAGTATTTTCTTTTGATTCTTGCATAGAGTGTCCATCTCTCCACTTGCATTACTCGTCTGTTGCATGTTTTCTACTTTTTCCCTTAGAGCCATTAGCATGATCATCATAATTATTTTAAATTCCTTGTCTAATAATTCCAAATTCTCTGCCATATCTGATTCTCAATCCTTGCTTTGCCTATTTAGACTGTATTTTTCTTACTTTTTCCTGTAGTGTGTTTTATAATGTTCTGTTGGAAGTCAGAGAGGAACGTGCTGAGTAATAAGAACTAAATAGATGGACATTTAGTGTGAGTTTTTTTATTTTCTGGAGAAGAAGTGTATATGTTTAATGTTTGTTGTAGCTGTAGGTGTCAGAGGCTTCAATTTCTTTGAATGTCCTTATTTTTCTCCCCTCTTGTCTTTGGGTTTCCCTAGAAACTCCTTTTTAAATACAGTCTGTGTCATGCAGTTTTCTCAGGTTTCATCCACTATTTTTATACTATTACACTGGAGCCCTGTTGATGTGGTTGTAAGGTATACAATGATCTCTATAATCTAAAATCTCATGATTAACACTTTTTTTTTTTTTTTTCAGTGGTCTAGAGTACTGGGAATGTGACCTTCAGGATCATTTTTTCAGCCTTTTTCTTCCCTCCTCTTTTGTGAGACAAGAAAGCTAGTGGGGGATAGAGTTGACTAATTGCTCTTCTGTCATGTCAGTTAAGGCTCTGGTTAAATACTTCCTTTTGAGGGGTGGTCTTTGTTAAGAACAGAATGCTCGGGGAATATTTCGGAATGTCTTTCCCCCCTTCTTTTTCAGGCCAGAAGCAGTAGGGACTTTTTCTCTAATTTTCACTGAGAGAATCTGATGAAGCTCCTGGAGGTAAAACCAACGTGTGTGTGTGTGTGTGTTTGTGTATTGGAAGGTGGATCTCCCATGTCTGGAAGGCCAAGTATTTGAACTCAGAAACTTGCCCACACTCAATTTCCAGCAATTCAACAATTGCCCTTCAAACATGTTACCAATTACTGTCTTTAGCAGCCTCTGGTCCTGTTAAGCTGAGATGTCTGTTTTCACATGTCTCCCCAGATTTCAGAGCAGTGATTTGTCCTGTCACCTGACTTCTCTCATGGTTCTGAAAAGATTTGCTGGACATTTCTTCAGCAATTTTACTGTTGTGAAAACAGAATTGACAACTTCCAAATTCTTTATAGGCCCAAATGGAAATACTAGTCGGTTTTGTTTAAATTGATTTTGGTTTTGATTTTCAACTTAATTCCTTATGTTCATAGAAAACAATTATTTTTTGGCCCAGTAAAATGGCAACATTTAAATATTCCCTTCAAATTCGCAAAGAATATGTATCCCACGGCTTTTGGTGTAGTATTTCACATACGTCAATGGGATCGTGTGTTTTGTTCAAATCACTAATATGCATACTAAAATGAATATTCTTTTCAAAACAAAGAGAAGCTTATTATTATCTTTTCCTACAGATTTTAGCTACTCAGGGCCATTTGTTTTTCTACAAATAAATAAAGCTTTAATTATTTTGCTTCATGTATTTTCAGACTATACAATAAGTTAGACATCACCTTAAAGAATTGTCTTGTCTTTCCATCAAGTTGTTATCATTTTGCCATTTCTGTATCATTGACAGCATTTTTCTGCCTTAACATCTATTTATGTGATATGAATGTGGCCTTCCATCTTTCTTTTGCTTAGTATTGGTATAATATGTTGTTTTCCATTTTTTCACATTTAATCTTTCTGTATTCATATATTTTATCTATGTCCCTCAAAAATGTGTATATATATATATATATATATATATATACACATACATTTATATGCATACATATATATGTATATATATACATTTTTTTTTCTTTCTAGTTTCACAAATTTATCTGTAAATTGGAGCATATAGAGGCGCCTGGTTGGCTCAGTCAGTTAAGCGTCTGACTTTGGCTCAGGTCATGATCTAGCGGTACGTGAGTTCTAGCGCCGTGTTGGGCTCTGTTCTCTCTGCCCTTCCCCCACTCATGCTCTGTCTCTCTCTGTCTCAAAAATAAATAAACATTAAAAATTAAAGAAAATAAATTAGAGCATATATATTATTTACATTTGACCTCATTATTGATCTATTTAATTTTAAATTTATTTTTATTGCTTACTTTGCACCTATTTTGTTATTGTTTTGGTTACACTTTTGGTTTGATTGTAATTTAAACATAAATTTCCTCTTCTCTTTGCTTTAGTACAATCCAGAGTTTGAAACATGCCTTCTTGACTTACCCAAAGTCTAAAGTAAATTTGAATGCATTAGTACATATTTATATATTCACTCTACTCCTGACTTATATGTAAGATTATTGCAACTTTATTTTATATTTATAAAACTCACAATACACAATTTTTAAAGTTTTGTTAATAATAATATTTCTGGGGCGCCTGGGTGGCGCAGTCGGTTAAGCGTCCGACTTCAGCCAGGTCACGATCTCGCGGTCCGTGAGTTCGAGCCCCGCGTCAGGCTCTGGGCTGATGGCTCGGAGCCTGGAGCCTGTTTCCGATTCTGTGTCTCCCTCTCTCTCTGCCCCTCCCCCGTTCATGCTCTGTCTCTCTCTGTCCCAAAAATAAAATAAAAAATGTTGAAAAAAAATTAAAAAAAAAAATAATATTTCTTTAATGAGCTTCATTTACTCCTAATGTTTGTTTGCCTGAAATTGTCTTTTTTAAATCTTTTTCCTGGGGCACCTGGGTGGCTCAGTCGGTTGAGCGCCCAACTTTGGCGCAGGTCATGATCTCGCGGTCTGTGAGTTCGAGCCCCGCATCTGGCTCTGTGCTGGCAGCTCAGAGCCTGGAGGAGCCTGCTTTCGATTCTGTGTCTCCCTCTCTCTCTGCCCCTCCCCTGCTCATCTGGCAAAAATAAATAAACATTAAAAAACTTAAAAAAAATAAAAAATAAAATCTTTTTCCTAAAAGTTAATTTCGTTTATTTATAGAATTCAACACATTCAAGAAACCATTTGTTTTCTGACTCTCATTGTTTTGGTTATAATGTTTAAAATTTTATATCCTTCATATTTTTAGTTTAATCCATGTGGATTTCAAAATTTTTGATGATGATATTTTTCCAGAGAATTGGCTAATTATTTTATTTTTTTCCACTTCATTCTTTTCTTCACTGCTTTGATATGTCTTCTTTACCATATATACTTTTTTTTATATCATATCATATATTAAATTCTTTATGTACTTGGATATCTTTCTGAATTGTGTTTACTTTCCATTGATTTGCTATCTGTTCATGCATTGATTTTAATTTGTTTTATGTAACATATCATTATTGTAAAGTTAAAATTTGTTTAGATACTCTTGACAGTTGCATTTTTTTAAAACTATTTCCCACGTAATTTTTACATGGTCTGTTTAACTGTGTGAATTTTATCATTTTTGCCTATTTGAAAAATCTTGTTGATATACTTAAGGAAAAAAGATATAAAGCTTGTCATATTTTCTACCATTTTGAATTTGTTTTGTTTCTTATTAAAGTTTTCAAATAATTTTTTTAAATGAGAAATCTTATACCTTTCAATAGTTTCCCTTTACTTAGAGACATGTAACTGGAGATTGGTATTCACCAATCTTGCCTGGTCATTCTTTTTTTTTATGCTTATTTTATTTTTTGAGACAGAAAGAGAGAGACAGAGACAGAGCACAAGCAGGGGGAGGGTCAAAGAGAGAGGGAAACTGAAGCAGGCTCCAGGCTCTGCGTTGTCAGCCGCTTGGAATCCAGGAACACTGAGTTCATGACCTGAGTGGAAGTCAGACACTTAACCATCTGAGCCACCCAGGTGTCCCTCTTGCCTGGTCATTCTTAAAGCTTAATATATAACTTAAGCATCACTCCCCTTGTCAATTACTCTGCTAAGTTTTTATCCCACCCACATATTTTTTATCTCATGTTTCATTTAGTTGTTCTTCATATCATTGATCTTACTGCTACTGTTGTTCCCTGTTTGTTGATTGGCTACTGTTTCATTTTGTGAAGCCTGGTATCAACAATTTTTAGTTCGTAGAAAAAGTGCATAGCGGTAATTTTTTTTAACATTCAAAAATTGAAAAAAAAGTTTCATTCTACTTTTACTTTTGATGTATAGTTTTCTATATATATCTCTCTGACTCATCATTATTCCCCAACCCCTAGTATTCTCAAAGCATTGCTCCTTTGTAACTTCTTCTCCTTCTTCTCCTTCTTCTCCTTCTCCTTCTCCTTCTTCTTCTTCAGAGAGAGGGCATAAGTGAGTGAGGGGCAGAGAGAGAGAGAGAGAGAGAAAGTGGGCTCACCAGAAATGGGGCTGGAGCTCATCTGATGCAAGGCTCAAACTCAGGAACTGTGAGATCACGAGCTGAGCCCAAGTCAGATGATCACCCAACTGGGCCACGCAGCTGCACTGTAACATTTTCTTCTTAGTGTTGTTTGTGTAGATATTTATTTTGGTTTCATTCTTATCAGTACAGCCCACTACTCCTTCCTTGGCCATGTTTGGTGTCACTAAGACTACATTGTTTTTGGTTTGTTCTCTCCAGAGAGAAACCCCTAATCTTCTGCTGAAGTAAGGAAATCTACCACACAGAGACTTCTTGGTGTCTAAGAGCTTCATAAAATTGCTTTCAACCAATTCTTTTCTCTCAGTCCCACTCTGCGCTTTCAATTCAGCAATACATGTTGTTTTCAGTGCCTGGCTTTATTGCATTAATCAGCTTGCTTCATGGTTACATTCTCTCTTCATGTATTTATGTTGCAGGAACTACTTTTATGCCTTTTCTGGTATTAATCATTATATTAAAAGGGATCCATGAAAAATAGCTCTGATAACCATTGGATACAATTTTAATAAGATGTATTTTTTAATAGCGTTGTATATTATTTCTTTGAAGCAAAAATTTTTTTCCAGATTTTAGCGTTTTGTTTTGATTTGTTTTTTAATTTTCTAAGTAGGTTCCATGCAGAGTGTGGAGCCTAGCATGGGGCTTGAACGCACAACCCTGAGTTCAAGACCTGAGCTGAGATCAAGAGTCAGACTCTTAACCAACTGAGCCACCCAGGGATCCCCAAGTTTTAGGGGTTTTTTTGTGTTTTTTATTGTCTCCTTTACCTTATTATTTTTTTTAAAAAAATGTTTATTTATTTATTTTGAGATAAAAAGAGAAAGTAAGAAGAGGAGGAGCAGAGAGAGAGAGAGAGAGAGAGAATCCTAAGCTGGCTCCAGTCATAGCTCGATGTTGGGCTCAATCTCAAGAACCTTGAGATCATGACCTGAACTAAAATCAAGAGTTGAATGCTCAAAAGACTAAGCCACCCAGGCACCACTTCCTTCACTTTATAAATGTCTCTTCCTCATTTTTTTTAGGTCTCCATCAAAATAACACCTTTTCAGTGAACTCTTCCCTGACCACATCACCAATCCCATCATTTGCTATTATATTATTCCTTTACACCAATTTCCTAGAATTTACCTGAAATAATTCATTATATTTCACACACTTTATTTGTCTGCCTTGTTCAACACTATATACTAATCTCATTGCAAAGTGCCTGTTTAAAGGTATATAGTAATTGTGCCATAGATATTTCATGAATGAAAGAATGAATAAATGAATATGACATTTTGTATATTGAAGATTTTGGTTACTGGAAAGATGCAGTAGAAGATTGCCTTATTGGCACAGGTCACTTTACTTGTAAGCATTTTGGCACAGATTAGGTATTTAACAAAATGTTGATTTAATAGAGATGAACAGAATTTCAGTTGTCACTCCAGATAGAATTTGCTGTAATGTACACCCATTTTTCTTTCTTTTTTTTTTTTCAAAGTTTATTTATTTATTTTGAGAGAGAGCGAGAGAGGTAGGTGCAGAGCATGCTAGTGTGTGTGAGCTTGTGAGAGCCTGTGCGAGCTGGGAAGGGTCAGAGACAGGGAGAGACATACCTGAAACTGAGCTCCAACTCAGGAAGCCTGAGATCAGGGCTTAAACTCAGGATTGTGAGATCATGAACTGAGCCCAGATCAAGAGTCAGATGCTCAATCAACTAAACTGCCCAGGCTTCCCTACACCCATTTTTCTAATAAACAAAGCTCATGAGTATCAGAGATTGTGTTATATATTCTGAGTATTTACTATGTGATACTAATCCTTTAAATTATTTTTCAAAACACTCTAGTTGAAATGCAATTAGTAAATATTCCTTATTTCAATTAGTAAATACAAGATTCTGAAATATGCTCTTGTTACAACCAGTTTTTAATGTTTTGGTAGCTTTTTGTCTTTTTAAGTATGCTAGTACAAACATGAGTTCTTGCTCTATGAGCCCAGGCACACAAATGTCTGATGACATTTTTCTTCTCTTTAGAAGAATCAATGTCCTGCTGTTTTACTGTTTGTGAACTTTTACACATTATTGTATATTTATTGTTAAAAAATATACCAAAAGAAAAGTCTCTCAAAGGGCTAGAAAAGAAAAATTGAAAGCTTTAAAGCATCAGAGTAAAATGCATATTTCATGTCATAGTGGTAAGTGCTGCATTATATTAGCAATTTAGCTATAGGATCAGTGACTTTTCTGTCCTTTATTGAATTTCTAATATCATAAGAAAGTTACTAATGTGATAAAAGTCTTAAAGTATTACTGACTTTCTATCATGCTCTTGAAGTGAATTTTTATAGCATTAGCACAACAGAGTTTCAGAATACCATATAAACTGACCAAAATGATAATAAAAAAAGCTTAAAAAATCAATAATACAGTTTATTCAGCTGATCTATTTGAAGCTTCTCATATTTCATTTTCAGATCTTTCTCTTTTCGTGGCTCCTATTCATTGATAAGACTAAAGTTGCAAAATCCCAACTTCCTCTGAAACAACATCTAGTTTTCAATAGATTGTCTCACCAAAAACAGACTGAAATGCTAGTAGTTACTATTTCCAGGAAAAAAATGATAAAAAAGTACTTGCAACACAATAAACATTACTGTCAGCTTTAAAAAATTTTCAGCAAAAATAAAATGCAGTGAGTAAATCACACTGAAATGTTATCAGCTGTCGTCCTGAATTTTTTTTTTTTTCTGTTTTAGGTCCTGTAAATATAGAATGTTTCATTTGTGCAAGACAGAATATCATGTATTAGGGGAGTTACTTTTATTTTCTGTAAACATAATATTAAATATAAAAAATAAGAAAAAATGGGAAAAACATTTACTTTTCTCCAGACCTAAAGAGATAAGGTAATTATTATTCTTTACCACCCATTCAATTTTACTAATGTGAAGTCACTTCAGTTGTTTGTATTCAAATGCAAATTAAACTGACCACAAAAACAGATTTTAAAAATATACATGTACTCAAACTATACCAGTTTTTACAGGTTAACTTTTCCTTAACAACAATTCTGTATTATTTGACAAAAAGAAATCTGCTTACTTATTGAGGATTTTTATGCTCTACTATAAAGTAGGTACTTTGGGTTACCTAATGATTAGTGCTACTTGTTCAAACATTTTCTAGTACACTCCATGCATAATTAAATGCCAAGAATGTAATTTGGAAGATAAAATTTAAAAATACTTAAACATGAAATTAAACATTTGGTTCTATAAATTTCAAAAAAAAGTCACAAAAATGAATTCATGTTCCCATATTTTGTTTCTGTATTACATCACAAATGTAAATTGGTGATGTTAGTAAAATAACTAAAAAGAGCTAACTAGTTTTTAATCCCTTGGTTATTTCACATATCTTCTCAAATAAGTATACATCATTGATTGATTTTGACCTTCTATGAAATTGACTCTTAATATATTTATTTGTGTTCTCTGTAGTTTCTCCTTGTAGTGAATATCCTTTAAAGTCTGTATTAGAACTTTATAGCTTCTCACAATATTTTAGTGTTCAGTAGTTTATATTTGATTAAAAGATTGAGAGCAATGAAGATTGCCAAAATACATATTATAGCAAATCTTGAATCAAGGATTTACACATCATTCCACTCTAACCATCTCTGTGTTCCTTTAAAACTTTTTCATGTAGTGCTCACAATGTTCCTGTAACTACAGTTCCATGCACATTTGTTTTCCTTACTAGAACCTGAGCCATATGTGGGAAAGTTCTCTATAAACCATGACACTTAGAGCTTAACTCAATATGACCAAGGGAGTACAGAACCAATTTAAAGCACATCTCAAAAAAGCAGTTTGAATTAATCTGATCATTTATTGCCTCAATGACCGTTTTTTTTCACAGAAAAATGATGTCTTACTGAATTTAGTCTTCCATAATTTCATTCATAGGTTTGCTTATTTGATGAGATAAAAGTTGTAGTGGCATATTGGTATATAATTACAAAGATGAAGTTCCAAATAATAGCATGCCAATCACCTCTACTCAAAGACCAGCTTGAACACTCCTATAGTTTAACAAGATAGATTTATTATTTGTTGCAACAAAGTAGACACTCCTTGGGGAACCATGGGAAGTCTCAGCAAGAGCATGTTAGAGATGATTTGAGGCAGGGCTTAAGAAACTGGGGACTTGTTCCAGATTGTTTTGCTGTCAAGAATTGGGGTAAATCTATGATAGAGTAAACAAGGTTACTCTGACTATGGTGGATCAAAACAAAAACAAGACCACTAAGTAATCATGTCTGAACACAGCTGTCTACCACAAAATAGCAAACATCTCCCACTGCTGGTTGTTAATAATTTATACCTTTACCCTCTGTCTAGTCTTCCCTCCCAATATGAAAAATCATTATAAGCTTGTAATTGTCAATTTAAATATTATTAGTTGTGTTAATTATAGTAAATGTTTGACAAACCAAGTTCAGACACAGACTCCCATGTGGAAGCTTGCTAGTCTCTGTATGAGTATTCTATCACTGCAGTCCTATTTTGGAAAAACAGATTAAAGTTTCATGAATGTGAAATTTAAAACCATATTCCTAGAGCTCTCAGTGAAGGATCTTTTAACTAATTTAATAAAAATGCTCCTTCATATGGGCCTGAGGAGTAAAGTCCCAGAAATTGATAAGAGACTGCCTACAGGCAGAAGAAAAGGCTGAGCCTTAGTGAGATTATCATTTCCACAAGTTTAGACTCACAACTGCATATGAGAACCAATAGTAATTTTATTTGCTTTGTAAATCTAGAAAGAAGACTGAGCCAATATGCAGGGTAGAAGACAACTATTATCAGGCAGCCCAGGTGCCTTGAAGTACCTGGTTCCATCTCAGCAAAGAATTCAGGCTTCTCAGTTATTTTTTGTCATCCTTTCTGGCCAACCTCCCACACCTCAATATTGCTGAATAGGACTGAAACAAAAGTGTTCAAACAGAAGAGAGGATTTACGGCTAATATCAAATGGAAAAGTTAATTGGATATTTTCTATGTAAAGGCACTGCTGCATTTGCTAACCGTATTCTGGTCACAGAAGAAGCCGTGTGTCTAGGAACATGATGATATAGCCCCTATTACTGGTCAATTAAGAGATAACAACAGTGTGGCAGTAATTTGCCTCTCCATCTGCAGCAATCTGTCACTAACTTTCAAAGCCACTTATCTTAGGAAGACAACCCTAAAAAAACCCCCAGAATTAAGAATAATATGTAACTAGCAAAGGAAGATTTTAGGTGAGTTGTCGAGGAGCAAAATCAATCTGACATTATTACACATTATTTTGTATGTTCTAAATATTCTTTCTATTTATATAGAGGTTGAAGATGAATCGTGACTTAAATTTCAGGAAAATAAAGGACAATTATCTTTTTACAATGGTAGAATACTTGGAATAATTTGTAGTTTACTATTCCTAAGAAAAATTTCAGATTTGTAGGTAATAAACATTTTGATTTCCCAGGTTGACTTTATGTTAAAACAGGGTACTAATTTTCAATGAGATTTAACCATGTGTCTCAATTATATCACCCTGAAAGTTTCTAGAGGACATTATTAGGTGTCAAATTTTCTCATATTAATTAATTTATAAAGTGAATTTCTTACTAGTTTAATGACAAAGGAACTAACTAATGTATATATATTGATCTACTTAAGCTTTGTGGGAAGGTACTATGTTTATTTCCATTTTATAAATAAAGAAACTCATCTATAGGAATGGTTAAATTACTTGCCAAAGATCACATATTTGGTATTTAAACATACTACAATCTTTGTACACTACAATCCAGTAAGAATAGTATAAAAAATGTAGTCACCCAGTTAACATATGATAACTATGTAGCTAATCTCTTTAACAGAATCATAAATTCCCAGTTGACACAGGATAAATATGCATTAATCTCCCTAACAAATGTGAATAATAAATATTGAAAAGGTATTCAGTCAAAGTGAATTATTAAGGACATCACAATTTTGTCTATGGTGATTTTTCATTTATTTTCATGAGGGTGTAAGGAATAGTGTTAGTAAATAATAGGTTAGCAGGAGGCCGACATAATAGTAGTGTTTAGTGACTACAAGACAAAAAGATGACAGTAGGATCATAGTAGTGTCCTATTTCTTTAGACTATGATACAGAAATGTCGAATGAAGGAATTACATTAGAAACTTATTTGAATTCAATGTAGTTTGTTTTTTTTTTTTTTGGTCGCAGATATACAGAAGGCTTATCTTCTTTTCCCTTGATCATCTCAAAAACCAAACAGTCTCCCCTTAAAATAAAATAAAGTTGACTTTATGTACTAGAACTAAGATCCTGTATTTCATAAGACATGCTGTTTGGTCATGTTTTCTTGCTTCTCACAATATAAATTTCCAAGTGTGCCATAAATATAAGAATCACTTTCAGAGTCGGGGTGCCTGGGTTGCTCAGTGGGTTAAGTGACTGACTTTTGATTTTGGCTCAGGTCATGATCTCAGGATTGTGAGATTGAGCCCCATGTTGAGCTCTGCACAGAGTATGGAGCCTGCTTGGGATCTCTCTCCCTCTCTCTCTGCCTTTCCCCCATGTGCATTCACTCTCTCTCTCAAAATAAAATAAAACAAATATAAAAATCATTTTCAGAGTAGAAGTAACTACTCATGATCTTCATTCTTTAAATGTCTTAAGGATTCTAAAAGTAGAATCTTAATTCTTTTTTGGGTTTATCAAAGCTGCCATATTCAATTTCAAACAGAATATGAAATGCTATTGAAGCTTGAAACACAAACATTTTTTTGCTAAAACAATTTGTTTGAAAACTATCAACTATTAAAAGGTAAGAGGAAAAGAACATTTAATAACAAGATCATATAATCCTATCAAAATCTTTAAGAAAATAACATACTCTTCTCTTTTGCTATTTTCTACCAGATGTGTACATTTTACATTGCTTTAATGGTTGACAAATGCTCAGTAAATTTCTGTGTAGGAAATTTATTTTCAATCTTCAAATTTACATTTGACATTTATAACTATCATTACAATTCTCACTATTGATGCGTATCGTAAGTTACTCTATTTTATTTACTGTAGCTTTATGCATATGAGAACACACTGTTAGATTTAAAATATCGAGCTTACACTTTTTCCATCTCATCAGGTGAACTATTTGAAGCAAAACTTCCTGTCAATAATATGGGATACACAAATTTGAAGAAAATATTTTTCAGTTAAATTACTGTGGGATTACATGTTTCAATTCAACATTTCAAAATATTTCCAATCTTTTTTAAAATTCTGGTTTCATTTGAGACATCGTTTTGGTTTTCATTTGAGATGAGAAACTTAGTGATTATTTTCATTTGGAGGTAAATTTTTTTGGAAGGAAATAATGGGTTTGCTAATGCTAAAATTTGCCTTTGCAAATGGATACAAAAACAACTTGAATACCAACAAAAAGAATAGCGTGCTTGATATTAATCGCCAGTGACAGTCATTTTTAAGGAAACTGCTTATATATAGAAAAGGAAAAATAATCACTATACAATCAATGATCATAGTTTGATAGGTGTTCTTTTGGTCAAAACATAGTAAATTGTATGTACTAAATATTCTATCAACATTTGCAAAAATAAATTGATATCGTTATTTAATCTGTACTACCCCACCCTTCCAACTACTTTGACTAAGGTTCCAAAGTATATAAAGGACATCTTTGATTGGATCAGGCATATTTTGAACAGACATGTTCCAGGTCTTGACATATGCTTGCATCTGAGGATACTTTGTGATCATGCAGGCTGTTGTCCTTCACTCAGAAGAGTTTGATCTATACTGAAGCTCATTGCTGTGCATATCACTTGAGGAATAATCTGTCTGATCTACCATGTTAGGAAGTGATTAAATCTTAACCAAAAGAATGACAGGTCTGCTAAAAATCTAAAACAATATTCAAACATCTTAATAAAATAATGTGGTAATATTAACAGATTTTTATCCAACTAAATTAGTTGCTCAAAGCTGTAGATCATAGCAAAAAGAAAAGGTGTGTGTGTATGTGTGTGTGCGTGTTTGTGTGTGTAACTTATTTGTGATTCAGGTAAGCAATTTCTTTTTTTTTTCCTTTTTTTAGTTCAAAAGCAGTCTTTTATTTATTTATTTTTATTTTTAAAAAAATTTTAATTTATTTTTTAATATGAAATTTATTGTCAGATTGGTTTCCATACAACACCCAGTTCTCATCCCAACAGGTGCCCTCCTCAATACCCATCACCCACCCACCCCCTCCCTCCCACCCCCATCAACCCTCAGATAGTTCTCAGTTTTTAAGAGTCTTTTATGGTTTGGCTCCCTCCCTAACTTTTTTTTTTCCTTTCCCCTCCCCCATTGTCTTCTGTTAAGTTTCTCAGGATCCACATAAGAGCGAAAACATGTGGTATCTGTCTTTCTCTATATGACTTATTTCACTTAGCATAACACTCTCCAGTTCCATCCACATTGCTACAAAAGGCCAGATTTCATTCTTTCTCATTGTCATGTAGTATTCCGTTGTGTTTATAAACCACAGTTTCTTTATCCATTCATCAATTGATGGACATTTAGGCTCTTTGCATAATTTGGCTATTGTTGAAAGTGCTGCTATAAACACTGGGGTACAAGTACCCCTATGCATCAGCACTCCTGTATCCCTTTGGTAAATTCCTAGCAGTGCTATTGCTGGGTCATAGGGTAGATCTATTTTTAATTTTTTGAGGAACCTCCACACTGTTTTCCAGAGCGGCTGCACTAGTTTGCATTCCCACAGGTAAGCAATTTCTAAGAATGCTCTTAAGGTCATTACATTGTGTACTAAGATATGAACTTAAAGAGAAATATCACATAGAGTTAAATTTATGTTCTGATTTGAAGAGTAGATTACATTTAACTTGCTTAGAATTGAAGGTTAGGTCTGGCACAAATTATTTCATCTTTCAAATTGCATCCAAAAATTTAAATTTACTACATTAAAAAATCGCTATACATAAGTAGAAAGAATATATTCCTTTAAGGAATGTTTTGTGAAATAACATGAAGCACTGATGCTTCATTGCATGAATCAGCAAGAAAGCATGATTGTGTTCTCATGGGGACAAACACCAAGATCAATTTCACTGAAAAGTCAAAATCACTACCAAGGAGAGTAATGTTGTGCCATAAAACCTTCATCAAAGTACCCACACATCAAATTCACACCAGATACATTTGAACAAATGTAGTTGAACAAATTTTGTCAGAAAATATTAATTGTTTCCCACTGGAAGGAAAGACTTGACAAAGATACCAGGAGGTTCTTTTGAAATTCAGGATTAAAGGGAATGCTTTTTAAATTTTTTTCTTAGAAATTAGGGCTTTGAACACTAGCAATTACTTCATTTACTTGCTATATTAGTTAAATTTATATTATACTTTATTATATATGCAATATATGGAAACCTTATATATTCAAAGCTACAGATAATTGTGCAAGACTACATTTTAAAGTAAATATTACTCTTTGCATGTATGTGTATCTAACATATGTATATGTAGTTTTGTGTGCATGTATATGTGTTTGTGTAGGTAAGTGTATATATTCCAGTTTCATTGTAGAACTCAAAGTGAGAAAGAAATTGTTTCTCCTGATAGTGACATACTTGCAACTAGTAGGTGATAGACTAAATATACTGAGTTTCAGTTTTGCCATGAATCTGGATGTTTGCACAAAGGATGGCCAAAAGCTACTATTTTCTTCAACTATTTCAACTTCTGTAAAGGTCCTCAGAAAGGATTAAAAAAAATCCTTTCCTTTCTGTTTAACTTCATGTTTTTATTTAAAACATGTTTAAATGTTTATTATTTTTGAGAGATAGACAGAGAGAGACAGAGCTTGAGTGGAGTGGGGGAGAGAGACAGGAGACACAGAATCTGAAGCAGGCTCCAGGCTCTGAGCTGTCAGCACACAGCCTGACACAGGGCTTGAACTCACGAGCTGTGAGATCATCCTTCATATTTTTAGAGTCTTTCTTTGCCTTTTGAGTTAATAACTTTCTGTTTATTTTTTATGCTTGTACTGCCTTGATGTTTGTTTGGTAGTTTGTTACATTGGATACAAGTAGCAATCAATAAAAATTATTTCTTAATTAAAATAAGATTCAGAAATGTGATTTAAAGAAAATGAGAATTAGGCTCAGACAAACTGTTATTAAGTGTTTCAGATACACAATTAATTTGCAAATAGAATATAGAAATATAATACTTGAAATAATGGTAATAAAAACAAAATACTAGAACTACATTTTATTAGTGCACCAAATGCAATGCACATATTAACAACAAGAAAAGACAAAATATTTGAAATGAAAAAGGAAACATCTCAGGAGCATATGATGAATTTTCTATTAGGTTTTCTGTCATTTCTACACTTGAGTATTACATTCTTAACTTAAACTTTAAACATTTACTCACTCCATAAAGGAGAGTTTCTAGGCCTCAAAATATCTTGAATGTTTAGAATTGGCATGTGAATAGGTTTAATATATAGGCATTGTAACTATTTTTTAGGTATTCTATTTGTTTCTGAGCATTTTCTGTGTCTAATCTTCTATCACCCCAATTTGTAGCTTCATAGATTTTCCTTTCAGCATGCCATGGTTTTAAAGGAAAACTATAGTAAATGACTTCAGAATATTTAGTGCCCCATTCTTTTTTTTTTTTTTTTTAATGTTTATTTATTCTTGAGAGAAAGAGAGACAGAACATGAGCAGGGGAGGGGCAGAGAGAGAGAGGGACACAGAATCTGAAGCAGGCCCCAGGCTGTGAGCTGTCAGCACAGAGTCCCACGTGGGGCTCGAACTCACAAGCCCTTAGGTCATGACCTGAGCAGAAGTCAGAGGCCCAACCGACTGAGCCGCACAGGCGCCCCTTAGTGTAACCATTCTTAACCTGTGATCATATATGAAGTTTTAATGCTTTTGTACACATAAAATTCAAGTACAGAAATTAAACTGAAACACTAGAGAAAGCAATGATAATTTAATATGCTGTGACTTAAAGAAAAAAACAATGAAAAATAATCAAGGTCTTTTCATAAATTTTTAGTGATTCATAACATAACATTTCTCTTTGCAGAAAACAGGCCATGTTACCCAAGGTTGCCTTGCAAAACACTAGGATTTAACACTTCAAATGTATTATAGGGCTATAATCTACATTTCCTTCATGATAAAATGAGTTCTTGAAAATGAAGCAAATTATAATCGTAGGTTATGAGACCAGATGTTTAATATGATTTGGAATAGGAAAATAATTTAGTCATATTATCATAATTAAATTAAATTTGTCAAAGAGATAGTACATTTTACTTGTTTTGTATGTCACTGGACTGCCATGAGATTGTTTTAAAAAGTTGTGCAAAAATGAGACAAAGTGTGATGTTTTTAAAGTATGACGAAATTAAACATTTATCACAAAGCGAGTATCTCTATCTTACAAACATCAATGTATATATATATTTTTAATGCTTAATTCATTTTTGAGAGAAAGAGAGAGTGAGCGAGCAGGGGAGAGCCGGAGAAAGAGGGGAACACATAGAATGTGAGACAGGCTTCAGGCTCTGAGCTGTCAGCACAGAGCCTAAGAGGGTGCTGGAATTTACCAGTGGTAAGATTGTGACCTGAGTCAAAGCTGGACACTTAACTGACTGAGCTATCCCAGGCGCCCCTAAACATCAATATATTTTATTTTTATTTTATTATTAAAAAAATTTTTTTAAGCTTATTTATTTATTGTAAGAGAGACAGAGAGAGCTGGGGAGGGGCAGAGAGAGGGTGAGATAGACCCCAAGAAGGCTCTGCACTGTCAGCACACAGCCGGATGTGAGGCTCAGACTCAAAAACCATGAGATCATGACCTGAGCCTAAACCAAGAGTAGGACACTTAACCGATTGAGCCACCCAGATGCCCCAACATCAATATATTTTAAAAGATTTCAGTTTTTGAACTTTTAACTCCAAAATTATCATAACTTTGTTATCCTTAATCTAGACTGGATTAACTTCTTAATGCTTTTATTTATAAAAAATTGGGGGGACATTTGAGTTTCCCTCTTGAATAATTGAAAAAAAAAGTGTTGGGTGTCCCAACCCCTCCCCCCTTCCCGCCCTTCAAATAAGTCTCAGCTGCAGGGCATCTCCATTGTTTCCGAAACCTCAAAATCAATATCAAAAGAAAGGGCCTCAAGTGTTAATGTTGTGCAATGACACCGGGCGGGACTACAAAAGCTGTCAAGCTCGGCCTGACAGCAACCCAGAGTTGGCTCTGGTAGGAGAACCAGGAGAGGGAGAGGAGAGGGAGGAGGACAGCGAGGAGGAGAACGCTAGGGCTTGCTGCAAGGGCAGATCCTCGGGTGCGTGGGCGCGGGGGCTGCCGGGAAGGCCGCCTACAATTTCCCCGGAAGTTTGCGGGGCTGCTTTGGGTCCTTCAGTTTGCACGCCTCTGACGCCGCCCCGACCCGGCCAGGGGTCTCAGGGCAGTGTTTAGTGGTCAGACAGGCACAAGGGGTCTCAGGGCAGTATTTGGCAGCGGTCAAACATGTTCGGAAGAAAGCTTCTCTGCCCGCGTGGGACATGAGGTGAGTGGTGAAGCAAAGCACTCCTTAGCAGGCAAAGTAGGCCTTTACGGCAAGTATGGGGGGTGCCTTGGGACTCCTTGCAGATATGGCTCACATCCTTCAGGACACCTTAGAAGCCAGTAGCCACTTGACCCTGACGCTGGATCTTCCACCAGGTAGGTGGGCTCCATCAGTCAGGGCTGGGTGACAGGTGTTAGAGGCAGTGGCCTCGCATTGGGGATAATATGGATGATATCTGCAGGCGAGGTCTTATTGTGGAAGAGTGCCCCGGATTGTACTCCTTGTCTGGTGCTCCTCTTTCTGTGATGTTCCTGCAAGGCATGCGCTTGATGGGCTCCCATAATGCCCATCCAAAGGATTGTTCTCTGGGTCAGTTTCTAGTACAGGTCCTCCTTCCACCTGGCCACATAGTTGGGGGCCTGTATTGTGGTGATCATTTTGCAATATATACAAATATGTAATTGTTATGAACTTCCGTCCCAGTCTTGGGCAGCCATCTCTCAGGGACATGACAGTGATTTCATATTTGTGTGGGTGAGATAGCAGTTGTGGTCAATCTGATCCCAAAAGTGACTGGGAAAATAAGTTGTGATTGTCCCAAGGATGGAGGTGATTAGTCCTGTTTTACAACTTAGTTCTAATTAAAATGCCAAAGTTCCAGAGAAGTTCCTGAGAACATGACTCAGGGAAGGGGCCACTTTTCCGTTCTCATTTAACATGGATTTTGGCCATTCTAGTAAGTGAATAGTAGTGACCCATTGTTTAATTTCCATTGTGTTTTTATATGCTTTTTTGCCCTCCATATGACATCTTTGGTGAGGTGTTTATTAAGGACTTTGGCCCATTTGTAAAAATCAGGTTGTTTTCTTACTTTTGAGTTTTAAGAGTTCTTTGTATATTTTGGATAATAGTGCTTTATCAGATGTGTCTTTTGAAAATGATTTCTCCCGGTCTGTGGCTTTTTGTCTCATTATCTTGACATTATCTTTTACAGAACAGAAGTTTTTAATTTTAATAAAGCCAAGATTATCAATTATTTCTTTCATGGTTTCTGCCTTTTTTGTGTCTAAAAAGGCCCCACCATTCCCAAGGTCATCTAACTTTTTCCTATGTATTTTTCTAGAAGTTTTCTAATTTTGCATTTTACATTTAGGTTGATGGTCCATTTTGAGTTAACTTTTATGAAGGTTGTAAGGCCTGTGTTGATTCGTTTTTTGGTGTGTGAATGTCCAGTTGCTCCAGCACCATTTGTCCAAAAATAAATTCACTATATTTCTGGGGGTCTATTTCTGGACTCCCTATTATGTTCTATTTATCTATTTCTCTATTCTTTCACCAGTACCACACTGTCTTGATTGTTGTAGCTTTATAATAAGCCTTGGAGTAGAGTCCATCCTCCAACATGATTTTTCTCTTCAAATATTGTATTGATTATTTGGGGTCTTTTGCCCCTCCCTGCCTCCCATGTAAACTTTAGAATCACTTTTAAGATATCTGTAAAATAACTTTCCGGGACTTAGGGAACTGCATTGAATCCATAGATCAAGTTGGGAAAAACTGACTTTACAATATTGGGTTTTTCTTTCCATGAGCATGGAATATCTCCCCATTTATTTAGGTTTTTAATGTATTCATTTAATAGATTTTGTCTTTTTCCTTAGATAGACCTTGTGCATAGTTTGTGAGATTTACTCTGAAGTACTTCATTTTAGTGTTTGCTGATCTAAATGGCATTGTGTTTTTTATTTCAAATTTCAGTTTCTAGGTGTTAGTGTATAGGAAAGCAGTTGACTTTTCTATATTAACCTTGTATCCTGTTACCTAACTATAATCACTTAGTAGTAGCAGACTTTTTTCTGTTCTCTCAGATATTGTATACAACAGTCATATCTTCTGTGAACAAAGACAGTTTATTTCTTACTTACCAATCTGTATACTTGTTACAACAAATAAAAAAATTAGTTGAGTTACAGATATAAGATCAACATACTAAAATCAATTGCATTTTAGTACACTAGCAAAGAACAATTTCAAAATCAAATTAATAAAACAATTCAGATTACAAAGGATAAAAACAGTAAGCTAATTTGAAATAAATTTAACCAAGTATAAGATTTATACTCTAGAATCAAAACATTATTGACAGAAATTAAAAATGACCTAAGTATATAGAAATTCCAACCAGGTTTATGTATTCAAAAATGTAATATTGTTAAGACAGTATGTCCCAATGCAGTTCAGTGCAATCCTTATCAAACGTCTAACTGCATTTTTTGAAGAAATGGATAAACTGATCCTAAATTCATGTGGTATTGCAAGAGACCCAGAATAGTTGAAACGATCTTGAAAAAAGAACAAAGTTGGAGAGAGAACTGACTCTTCCAAGTTTCAAAACTATTACGGATCTTCAGTGTCCAAAGTAATGTGATCCTGGGATAAGGGTAGTCATATAGAATTATATAATAAACTTGAAAGTCCAGCAATAAACCTATATGTTCTTGGTATGTTGATTTTTGAGGCCAAGACCATTCACAGGATTGTAGGAAAACTACAAATGAATTACCCATACAAAAGAATGAAATAGGGATATGGTAAATTTTCATGACTTTAGATATGGCAGTGGGATTTTAGATATGATACCAAAAACAAGCCAGAGAAACAGCAAAAAAAAAAAAAAAAAAAAAGAGAGAGAGAGAGAGAGAGAGAGAGGGAATAGACTTCATTAAAAAAATTACATCAATGTATGATATCAAAAAAGTTAAAAATCAACCCATAGAATAGGACAAAATATTTGCAAATCATATATCTGTTAAGGGTCTAATAATGAGAATATATAAAAAATACTTTCACCTGAATGATAAAAAGACAACCCAATTTTAAAAATGGACAAGAGACTTGAATAGACATTTCTCCATAGAGAATATACAAATGGCCAGTAAGCACAAGAAAGTTATGGTCAACATCATTATTCATTAAGGAAATGCAAATCAAAGTAACATTGAGATTCTACACCAAATAAAAATAGAAAACAAAAGAAAACATGTTGGCAAAAATGTGGGGAAATTTGGATATTCATACATTAGTGGTGGTTACAGAAGATGATTCAGCGATTATGAAAAACAGTTTAGCCTTTCTTCAAAAAGTTAAACATAGAGTCACCATGTGACTTAGCAGTTTCACTCCCATCCTTAAGCCCAAGAAAATTGAAAATTAATGTCCAGGGGCACTGGGTGGCTCAGTCATTTAAATGTCCAACTCCTGATTTCGGCTCAGGTCATGATTTCAAGGTTTGTGAGTTCGAGCCCTGCATCAGGTTCTGCACTGACAGTGTGGAGACTGCTTGGGGTTCTATTTCTCTACCTCTCCCCTGTTCATGTTCTCTCTCTGTCTCAAAGATAATTAAAAAAATACCTTAAATTGAAAATCAGTCTCCAGACAAAAACTTGTATGTTAATATTCTTATCAGGATTTTTTGTGGTAACTAAAAGGTAGAACAACCCAAATGCCCATCAGATAAGGAGTGGGTAAACAATATATGGCATTTCATAAAGTGGAGTATTATTCTGCCATAGAAGGGACTGAAATAACTGATATATGCTACAACATGGATGAACCCTGAAAATATAAGTAAAGAGTCAGACACAAAAGGCTGCATATTATACGATTCCATTTATATAGAATGCCTATAATAGGCAAGTATGTATAGACAGAAACGAGATGAATGCTTCTAGGGTCTGGAAGGAGAAGGGAATGTGGAGTGACTGATTAATGGATATTGGGTCTGTTGGGCCTGTTTAGGGGATGATGAAAATATTCTGGAATTAGATAATGTTGGTGGTTGTACATTATTATGAATATCCGAAAAGCCAATTAAATGTACATTTAAAAATAGTTAAACTGGTGAATTTTATGTTATGTTGATTGTATCTCAATAAAACAAATAGGTTTTAGGATATAAAGAAAATGAAATCTTATTAATTTGAAATTAACTAGTATTTAATTCACAGTCATATGGACTCGAAAATAATTTGGATTTTTGAAAGTTAATGGGCAACTTAACATGCTGCCAAGTAAAATATACAGGCAAGCAGGAAAGGCTTTATTTTATTTTATTTTTTTTTATTTTTTTTTTAAATTTTTTTTTTCAACGTTTTTTATTTATTTTTGGGACAGAGAGAGACAGAGCATGAACGGGGGAGGGGCAGAGAGAGAGGGAGACACAGAATCGGAAACAGGCTCCAGGCTCCGAGCCATCAGCTCAGAGCCTGACGCGGGGCTCAAACTCACAGACCGCGAGATCGTGACCTGGCTGAAGTCGGACGCTTAACCGACTGCGCCACCCAGGCGCCCCGGAAAGGCTTTATTTTAAAATATTATTACAATAGGGAGAATATTCCAACTACAAGATTGGAACAGTAAATCTAGAAATAACTGGCGGTGGTTTGAGTTGGGTAGGCAGGTACTGTTACTGAATTACTAAAAAGGGAATATTTTTCTTTGATCTTTATAAAAGGGTCTCTTAAAGTTGATCTGTGTTCCAGTGCTTGCTTTAGCTCAAGTGTGGGCCAAAACCTGGGGCCTTTGGGAAGGAGAGAAGCTTGGTGTTGGTCAAGTTCATGGATTTTTCATCCAGATTGGTCAAACTAATTAGTATTATGAAATATTGCAGAGGAAATATATCTAATCAACAACAAAAAAGGATAATCTTTTACTTAATCTATTTGTAAGTGTCTAAAACAAATACAGAATGAGAATGTGCTTTTTTAAAATCTTCTGCATCTCTATGGTATAATATGCCCAAGTAAGAGCTCTATGCTTATTTGTTAAGCTTTTTCTGCTACTGCAGCTACTTGAAGCACTAAATGTATACTTCTTTGGAAAAGACTCCATAGTTCATATAACTTACTAATTCAAGGAGTACTTTCTTTCCAGTTATTTCAAATTAATGAGGCTAGCTAAATGCACTTGAAAAGATCATAAAATAATCAAAAGGTAGACAGCAGTTGAGTTTAGTGGAGTTCACACATGTGCTAATATGAGTAAGATTGCAATACATTCACACAGTTAGGTAGAAAATGATGAGGACTTCAAACCATTTAAGAGTGTTTGTTTGTTTGCTTTTTTGTTACTTAAGCTGATTTGTTATTACTAACAAATTCACTAACTGATTTGTAAGTGGTATGCAGAAAGAAGTTCTTACAAGGTAATGGAGGCAGAATTCCTATAAAGCCAAGTAGCTTTAGCTGCATGGCTTTTCATTTCATGGCCCCGCCTCAGGCCCTGGAGCGGGGAGCCTTGGCAATGGGTCACAAAGCCGTATGTTTTTGTAAATTTTGTTGAAGTAAGATATTTTAATGATAGCTATTTAAAACCACTGTTTCTTTCCACTCTGACTTCCCCTCATTTTCACTTCTCCTGTGTCATGGCTCACTGATGGCACCATGGCACCCTGAGTCTTTTTTTTTTTTTTTTTTGGATCCAGCTAAGGGAAAGTTGGAATATATTCAGTTTGAATTTAAAAGGGTATAATTATATGGTTCACATTTCTTTTATGTCTGGCTAAATTATTGTTACCTGCCCAATGTAGGGATGAGTTCTAGAAATACTTCTGCAGCTCATAGTGTTGACTACACAGCATTGTATGGAGTCACAAAGGGCTAGGTGGCATTGTGGTATGGATGAGTCCTGTGGTGCCTGGTGTGGGAAGAGTGGGAGGAGAACCAAATGGAACAAAAAACTTCCCAGCGTCAGTTGTATAAAGTTTGGTTTACACCAAATTTATCAACATCTAGTCAAAAGATAACTTCCTTCTTGCAGGGTATTTAAGTATATGTTCCATGTGATTTTTGATAGAATATCAAAAATTCATAAGGTACAAACCTGGATCATGCATATAGATATGTATGGTATCAGATATTTCAGGCATCCCAAGTGTTGATAATAAGAATAATAAAAACATGTTTTGATTAACTGTGCTAGAGGAAAGAACCAGTCGTATTTCTGTCGTCTAAATAGAAAAAAAATATAAAATGTTGTCATATGAAGAATCAGTCAAAGAGCATACTGACAAAAAAAAGGCAGTGGAATATATTATAGTAGTGTGAAAGGGAGTTAATTCATGTAAATATTATGTTATTTATCAATATTTTGTGATTATTGTAATTTATGTCCTAGTGACTTGCTGAATATTGGCCCTCAAAGATACCTGGGTCCAAATACCTGGAACCCATGAATTTTCATTATATAGCAAAAGAGATTTTGCAGATGTAAATAGTTAAGGGTCTTCAGATGGGAACACTAGCCTAGATTATCCAGGTGGGACCTAATGCAGTCAAGAATGTCCTGGAAGACAGAGTAAGAATGACACAGAAACAGAAGGCAATGTGATGATTCAAACACGTTACAATGCTGTTGGCTTTGAGGATAAGGGAAAGCTTCACAAGTCAAGGAATACAAGGAATGTAGTTCAAGATGGCAAAAGGTAAGAAAACAGATCTTTCCTTCAAACCTTTAGAGGGTTCATGGCTCCCTATCTTGGGATGAAACTAATTCTGGACTTCTAGACTTCAGAACTGTAAGAGAATGTATTTGCATTGTTTTAAGCCACTAAATTTGTGGTAATTAGTTGCAGCACCAGTAGAAATGATTTCACAAATTGTTTCACAAATTGATCTCACAAGAGCTGGTTCTAATCATGGGTAGAGATGCACAGGGACTTTGAGCACATCCATCCAGATTCTTCAGTGCTGCCAATAAGGTCACTAATGTAAATATATGTCAATATCTTGTTCCTGTCAGGCACAGTGCTAGTAACAATGGGGAGCAACACAGCCATAACTGAGACTGATACCTAATGTTAAGTCCTGCGGAGGATAGTAGGACCACAAATTGATCTGATTAGCACATGATTCTGGCATTAGGTGGCCCCATACTACATTGGGCAAGCTTTGATATTAATCCTCATCATGAATATACAGAAATTATATCGAAAGTAATTACCATTCTGCCTTCTTATGATCCCATTAAATATTTCGTTGTTATTTTTAAACTTCTGAAGTACAGGAATGTAAAAGAGATAATGTAATGTTAATAATTGTTTAGCGAAGTTTTTGTTATACCATTTTACTCCTTACAGGATATCAGAGAAGCTAAAAGATAGACTATTGTAAAGCAATCGGAATTCTTTGGAATGTGGAATTCAAAATTAGCAAGGAATTTTATAGATGGAGGAAGATATAAAAAATGTACTTATTTCTGAGAAGAGAGTAATACCTTTTTTTCTTATTCTGACCTATGCATTTAATTCTTAGTCAAAATAAGGTATTCCTTATTTTGCGGACTCATCTTCTTGAACAGATATAGTCTCTCTCTCTCTCTCTTATCATATCTCTATTTCTCTCTTATTGTACAGGGAAATGTAGGAACAAGACCCCTGATAAAAGTTATGCGTAGAGAAATAGCACAATTTCTAGTGGTCAGTGTTTAGGATTTCTCTTGTATCATATAATTAGGACTACTTGACATTTTCTTGATGGAAAAAGAAAGGAAATAAATTAAAGGTAATGACACTAAAGGAGAATGATGTTTCACAAATTAGTTCTTAATTTCTCTTTTATCGGAAGTACACTAATCAAGCTTGAATATGTTCTGTTATGATTGCTTTATCTCATGTCTCTCTTCCCAGGGGTAGTAATAGCAAAAGTGTGATTTAGTGAATTAAAAAAATTGTAGAATGTTTATTGCCATATATATTCACACATATAAATAAAAAAAATAAGGGGTGCCTGGCTGGCTCAGTTAGTAGAGCATGTGACTCTTCATCTCACGGTCCTGAGTTCGAGACCCACGTTGGGCATAGAGAGTACTTAAGAAACATAAATAAAAAAAATGTTCTTGATAAATATATTTGTGTGTGTGCTTGTTTGTATATGTGTGTACACGTACCTGTACCTGTAGACATATACATATAGGAATATAATGAATGCAGAAAATATCTCTCTCAGAGGAAGAGCAGTTGCTATACTAACCAAAATTTACTCCATTCTTTGTTTTTAATCTTGTAAGTATCCTGATATTTGAATTAACAGTACATATTAAGTTATTTAACAAGTTTTATTAAGGTATTGAAGGTAGCATCAACATGCTTTTGCTTTGTAATAGAAAATATTTGCTGATTTAAGAATTGCAAATGTTGCCTTTTGTTAAGTATTGTTTGAATATTTCTACATGTCAAAGGGTATGAGCTTAGCTGAAGTGAATAGTTTTAAATAATTTTAAATTAAATTAATAGAAAACTAAGAGATTGTGGCAATGTTGTGTTTCATGTTATGTGCAATTTAATAGTAACTCTTAATGAGTTGACTATTTCATTGATTTTTCTTAAAATAGACATGAGATAGAGTATGCTTATTTACTTATACTGGATTTGTGCAAATTGCACAACTAACAAAAGCACACATATGCCAAAGGAAGAGGTGTATTTTACTAAAAAACAAATTAAATGGAGATTCACTGTAACAGCTTTTGTGAAGAAAATGAATGTGCGTGTATAGTATATGAGTGTGTGTGTGTTGTGTGTATGTGTATGTCTGTATAAACTTGAGACACTAAATAGAAGGGGAATTTATCATTTTAAAAAAATGCATTTCAGTGAAATTTCAGATATGAATATGAAAACTAGAACCTTAAAAAATTTAGTGGAAATCAGCTTCTTAGTCCTGGAGTAGGCAAATATTTCTTAAATTGGTCACAAAACTCTAGTCAGAAAAAGTATATAGATTGGACTCTAATAGACAACAGAACTTCGTTCTTTAACGTACTCCATCATGGAAATGAAATGGCAAAAGAACGTAAATTCAGTTTATGAAAAAATGTCATACAAATCATTAAGAAAAAGACAGTTGAATAGAAACTAGACAAAAGTCTTGACTGGACAATTCACAAAAGAAAACTCAAAGCGGTTAATTAACTTATGAAAAGGTGTTCAGCTTCATTACTTATCATGGAAGTGCACATTAAAAATGCAGTTGGTACCACTGCACCATTAGCAGAATAGACTTAAACAGATAGCATCCAGCATTGGTGAGGATGTGATACAACTTACACTATGAAAGTGCAACTCAGCAAAATCACTCAGAACTTTTGGGACGTTTCTTGTAAATTTAAACATGCATCTACCTTGTTACACAACAGTTCAACTTCTAGGTAGATTTCTAACACAAGTGTGCCCAAATATTCACCAAAAGACATCGATCAGAATCTTCTTAACAACATTGATTCCAGTAGAAAAAAAAATCTGGAAACCACCATGCAACTAATCTGGAGAATGGAATAAATAATACCCAGCAATGAGAATAAATGATCTAAAACAACAATATGAATGAATTTCACACAAGATGTCAGACACAAAAGAGGACTGTTCCATTGAAACAAAGTACAAAAGCAAGCAAAATCAATTGATAGCATTGAAATCAGGCTAGTGGTACTGGTTGGGGTGGTGGGTAAGGGGAATCTGAGGTGGGTTCTTTATCTGTGTGCTGGGTACAACTGGTAAATTTGATCTGCAAAAAATTCATCAGGGTTTATACTTATGTGCATTTGATTACACATACTTTTTGCTTCAGCAAAAAGTTTAAAAGTGTATCCCAAAATCGTTTCCTATTTTCGATAAAGTATAAGACTTCTGAAAACCGCTAAAGGAATAAAAGCTATTTTTTCATTGCTCATTCCTGTTATTTTCTCTTTACTCCATGTATTTAGCTATAATTTCTATATACCCAAATCTTTCAGATATAATAATGATAATTATTGAACAATGTAAAAAGTTCAATCCAGATAGGGAATTTCAGATTTGAAGGAAAATAACTCCTAATCAAATACCTCTTCCCATGCGATTCCATCCTATGTTGAAGTTAAGTGTTGACTGTTTTGTTGGAACTCAACAAATGATGAGCGCCCAGGACATGTGAAGTAAATTAAAAAATACTGGTTGTGAATGTCAGACTTGAAGTTACTAGAATGTATTTTCTGGATTAGGTCATCAGTTTTATATGACTTCTGTTTTTTTTTTTTTTTTTTTTTCATGTTGGGAAATGTGTATTGTTGTGAAACAAATGCTGAGCTCAGGAACTCCTGCAAGAACACTGTCTAACTTCTAGCAAATGATTTTTGACACTGTTTTCTGGTCCAGTTATTCCAAAAATGTCTCAGTATGCTTTGAATTGCTTATTATTTTAATTTTCCAAGAAGAGTGTAATTATTCAGGTGGGGCATAGCAAAGGTCACCAGCAACTCTATTATATCAACTTACAAATTTTCTGTTTTCATGTTCTGCAGAGTTCCAATTTTTTACATGAGGGGAGATTCTCACCTATATTAATGCACAGTAGCAACATACATTGGTTACTGGAGAGAAATAATTTGTATCCATACACAGTCACTCAGAATTCAGATTTGGCTGGACCCGACCCTTCTTTACCCAACCAGGCAAATATGACAGCTATCTCCATATCCCAGTCTGGCCCAGTTGGATTTTGGGGAATTGCTTTTTTTCTAGATAAAACAGGAACCAGTTAGCTCTGCCTTGGACCTAAACACTCATACCCTCTTTGACCTCTGATTAATTCCTGATGACAGCTAGGTGACCTGAAAGGTTCATATAGTGATATAAATGCCTAAGTGACACAGAATGCTAAAATCCTACTGTCAACATCCATAGCACTCACCTGAGTGTTGATCCTTTCTACTGGAGATTCAACAAGCAGTTGTTGAAGAAGGTCTTCCTATTAGTGAATTAAACTCTACTTTGAAAGCAGTTGGACTTTGTGAACATTTGGCTTCATTTTGTCATTCTAAGTGCTCATGGAATGTCCTGGAAAGTGCACATTATTTTTCTACCTAAGTTATTTTTATTTTATTTTGCAAAGTTCATCCTGTTATATGTAAGTGGAAAGAAGTTAACATTTATTGGCCCCTCCACTAGCTGTGTTTTGTCCCTTGCCCTGCCTCCCTAAAACTCCTATGACAGCTCGACCAGAGTCAGTCTATAGTAGACTGAAAATGAGGGGTACTAATCTGATTTCTGTTTACTCTCTTTACCTGGAGGCAGTTCTCACCATCCAGTCAAAACAAGGGTCATTGTGGAGCTGGGACATTTAATCCAATAACCCAGTATTGTCACCTAAGGAAACACAACTGGTCTTGCCTAAAGCTAACAGAAGTGGAATTTTCTGTATCTATTTGAGAAGAGTTAGATCTAGAAAAAAGAAATTCTTCAGGAATTCCTATCACTTTTAATGCATTTCCTCCCCCTGAAACATGAGCCTCTTTTATGAAGTATGTTTTTTGCAGTGTTCTTCAGGTCTTTCTTTGCTTCTCAATCCCAGATTTTTAGTCAGAAGCATTATACTTATTAGTTTGACTGTCCTTCCATTTAGCCTTTACAGTATGGAAACAGAGGTAAAAGTTCATGCTAGGTGAACCATATTCATCCTTTTGTCTTAAAAGTTAAAGAGTCCATACTCTTTTATTTATTATTTTTTAAATGTTTATTTTTGAGAGAGAGACAGAGCAAGCAGAGGGGGAGGGGCAGAGGGAGGGAGACACAGAATCCAAAGCAGGCTCCAGGCTCTGAGCTGTCAGCACAGAGCCTGACATGGGGCTGGAACTCATGAGTCATGAGATCATGACCTGAGCTGAAGTCGAATGCTTAATCGACTCAGCCACCCAGGTGCCCCTAAATAATCCTTACTCTTAAATAAGAGTCATTAATATCCTCATACATGGACAGTGCTGTTTAGTTAACACTGGGCTTTTATATACAATTACATTCTCATTCTTACTCCCATAATAATTCTGGGAATTTTTCCGGGGAACTGTGATTTTTTCTATTTTCAATGAGAGAAAATGACCATCACATAACTGAAGTGCTCTCTGACCCATCCTTGATTCCAGTGGGTGTTATTTTTTTAACCATAACATTATAGTTAGTTGGTGTAGCTAACTTGCCCATCTTGCGAGTTGCTTAAGGGCTTTGACTGGGCCTTGCTGGGGATAACATTGAATATGGCACATGATATGTGTTTGTGAATGAATTCTAAATATAATAAGCAGAGTTGGTTAAAGGTACTGACCTAGTCAGTGGTAGGAGTATTATTTAAATTTGGTCATCCAACTATAAGTTTTGAGCTTTTTTCACTAAAATATTTCACTAACCCTATAATTAGGCAACAAGCCTGTGAGTTAAGACCCATGTTTTAAATGACAAATACTTTATATAACCTACGTTGGCCAATTGTCGGCAGCAATGAGATAAAGAGCAGGAGGATCCTTATAAAAATCGGCTTTCTCTTGAGTTCTGCTTTCCAATTGAGCAGATCAACCATCCATTTCACCATTTTCATTTCTTTTAGTGGAAAACACTTGAAACTCTTCCTGTTGTTATTGCCTTTTTAGATTTAAGCTGCGTTGCATTTTAACATTTCAGAAAATATGTCAAGAAAAAGTACTATTTCTTATCATTAAAAATGAAAAATGCGTAACAAATGACTTATAAGAATTTGGGTGTGAAAATTTACATGGATTGAAGGAAAGGCTCAAAGTGAATCCAGAAGCAAGTGCCTTATTTTTGCCTGCTTGTAAAGATAATTCAGTGGGTAGACTGATTTTCTTCCCCAATAAAGTAAAAAAGAAAGAAAATGAGGTAAAACAATTGTTGGTTAGCTTGAAAGAATAAAATGTTGGTTGAATGAGAGTAATGCTGAGTTCCTAAGAATTACAATTTTTTCTTTATTCAAAGCAAGAGTATCATCAAAAAGACAGTTTTACTGCTAAGTTCATAAACTTTTGGAATAATATGTTTTAAAATTGAGTGTAGTTTGGAACTATAGCATTATATATGTGCATTTTATCCAGGAAATCTTTCAATAATTGAGTCAAGACACTTAGCTCCTCATGTTTTAAAAGCATTGAAATAAAAAGTTATACCACAAAAAGTACAAATATGTGAACTGTAAAACATTATGTATCAAATATAAATTTAGTATTTTTGAGAGAGAGAGAGAGACAGGCTGGGCTGGGGGAGAAAAATTATTTGATTAAGGCTATTCAATCAAGGCTATTTTCTGTATTTTTACAACCAGAGGGCCGAGATGAACCTTGCACAGTCATCTGGTTCAGCCCTCTGCCTTGAGGCAGAGTACATCATTGAAACATGAGAATCAATACTGTTTGTTGAGACCCTCTCCCCAGAGAAGATCATCCCCGGACTCCTTTATAACTTTTGAATCTTTCTCTTGTGGCTATTTAAAATCCATATGGTTTTCTGAAGCCCTGAGGTTCCTTTAAGAGAAATGAAAAATAAGCTTCTGAAACAAATCAGTTCCCTTTTATGGACATCTTTGATCACATGTCTAGAGATTACTTTAAAATATTCAACCAGAAGAGAACCACACAATTTGAATAAAAAAAGAAAAAGCCAAACGAAAAATCATTAGCATACTTAAGTAAAAACCGCTTAAATGTTACTACTTAAATGGTTTGTTCATTTAGTAAGACAGACCCACTATTTAATGCTTGGTAGAAAAAAATGTAACGGTTTTAAGTGTGTTGGTATTTTAGGTTGAGGAGGTCTTTGACAGAAAAGTCTCATTTACTTCAGTAAAGCCCTTTTCCATGTGGGGTAGGTCAGAGAAGAAAACTATTTAACCAAACCAAGTAAAATGTTAAAAAAAAATGACTGAAATTACAAATAATATGTAACTACTACTTATAAAAGCTTATTGGTAAAGAACGTTTTAAGGAGCTCATATTTACATTGAGTTCTAATTAATAATGAATTATTCTGAGACCCTGAGCTAAGATTATCTTCATGCTCAATGTGTCATATATTTCCTAACTTCAAAATCAATAAATCTTAACTCTTATTTTGCTAAGTTGTGACACTATCATTCTTACATTAATTTATACCTGTTCCTACTTCCTATCTCTTCCCTTTCCCAGAACACATGCAGATACGATAATATTTGATGCCATACATAGTTGCCAAATGAATGATGTAATAAATGGATTGTATAATTTAAATGTGTTAATTTTTGCAGCAGCTTTTAGTATAACAGTCTTTATGATGCTTGAAACCATCTTTGACAAGCATACTTCAGATACTTATAATCCACAGATTTAGTATGGAGGATCCTGTAGTAGTGTATTCAGAGTTTACAAATATTTTCATTGCTCTTGAGGTTTTTTGTATTTGTGGTGTTTATGTTTATTTTTTATAAACTCCCTTTCATTTCGATAACTTTTGCTTTGTTATTTTTTAATGATGACAGTATTCAAACATATAAAAGAGAAAAGAGTGTACAGAACCTTACTGTCCCATCATCCACCATTAACATCAAGTTATCAACATGTATTTATATTCTTTCACTTCCTCTCCCCATATAGTATTATGTTAAAGATTATACAAGGGATTATATTATCTCCCCTGTAATAGATTTTAAATGACAATAAGGTTAATCACTTAAGTTTCAGAATGATCTTTCTGTGAAAATTGATAGTACCCTAAATAACTCAGTTTTATCTAGAAATATATACTGTTCCTGAAACTGACTGTGTGATCATAAGAAATAAAAATTAAGACACCTGTATAATTTTGAGAGAAAGATGGGTCATGATTATAAAATGTGTAGATTAGAAATATAGATGGGATTTGTGTACTGTGGATATCTACTAAACAACTAGGAATACAGTTTAGGATTGTTTTTGGAATTTATTGGGTGCATATGACATTAATGTCTTTTAGATAAAAATTAATAAGGAATTAATAATTTGGTAAGCCCTAGTGTTCACTTACATAAATTTGGGGAAATCTTCAGCAATTCATCAATGGGGAATGGAGAAAGAAAATTAAAATTTTGTGACATAGAGAAGTTAAAGCAAAACAACTTTCAAAAACTATCCTAGAGGAAAAACAAAGAATTTAAAAGATAATAGTTTGTTTATATAATTACCTTAGACAAAGACAACTAGTTAAACTAGAAAAAGTTAAACCTGTAAAATACCTGTAAAATAGTTAAACCTGTTAATGTAAAATGTTAAACCTGTAAAATAGTTTGAATATAAGAGCCAACATAAAAATATTCTAAAAAGTAGCAAATTTGTAAAATCTCTAGGAAAGCTTTGAAAAATAATCATTCTCAATCTTTTTGGAGCATATACTCTAGTGTTCCATTTGTTCCTTTTATTTTTGCTTTGACACAGCACTGCCTGGTCAACTTTGGCATCTTTCGCTACAGCCAGTGATGCTCAAATATAATGCTCAAATGGGAATTGGGTCCATAAGTCTTGGGCTCCATATGGCAGAATTTCCTTCAAGGGATGTATGTAATGGATATTCAAAACTCAGTATCATGGTATAAAGGTGATGTTATATACAGACTTTGAAGAAAGTAAAAACAAGGGGCGCCTGGGTGGTGCAGTCTGTTGGGCGTCCGACTTCAGCCAGGTCACGACCTCGCGGTCCGTGAGTTCGAGCCCCGCGTCGGGCTCTGGGCTGATGGCTCAGAGCCTGGAGCCTGTTTCCGATTCTGTGTCTCCCTCTCTCTCTGCTCCTCCCCCGTTCATGCTCTGTCTCTCTCTGTCCCAAAAATAAATAAAAAACGTTGAAAAAAAAAAAAAAAAAAAAAAAAGAAAGTAAAAACAAGACCTAATCAAGAGAAATGTCTCAGTGCGTAAGAACATAGGTAACAATATATCTAATGATTGTAGTATATAGTTTTACATACTTACATATTACCACATGATAGAAATCTGGATTTTCAGTGCAGTGATAAGCAGAGAGGTATTTGTAAATGCTGCAGCTGGTATCATGAACTACCTACCATACTAGATATTCTCATTTCCAGTGTTTAAAGTGTCTAAAAGATATTCTCAATAAAATGATCTATGAATATATGCTGGTTTTTAGGAAAATTAGTCATATTGTTACCAACCTTTCTTTCCAAAAGGAATTCTGGAAAATGCTCTGCAATTTTCAAACAACCAGTGTCCTAAAGTTCATTGATTCTGTAAAACTTTTAATAGCTAACCCTCCCCCCTTTAATTAGGTTTATTCAGGGAAGGTATAATCTCTTCCAATGAAGTCTTATTTTGAGGATTGTAAGGGAAATCCATGGAGGAAATTAAATGCTGATTTAATGATAGGCCTCTTTCAAGACAGTGACATCTTCTTCTTTCCTCAACTATCATGTTATTTCAGACATTGCTGGTAGAGCGTTGTGGAAATTAGGGTGCAACTGGGTGCAATAGTAAGCATCTTATGAAGAAGTTAATCCTACCTTCATCCTGCCATCTTTTGGCCCATGCTAAAATTTAAGGGACTTATCTAACCTGTAATCCTAATTAAGGGAAGGTGAGGTTTTTAATAAAAAACAATAGTAGTATCATTTAATTAGTCAAAATTCTAATCTATATATAATAGAGTATATATATGATATATATATACTGTATATACAATGTGTATAGAATGCAATGTATGTGTGCATACACATACATACATTATACAATATATATAGTGCCTACCCTTGGGAGTAGAATGGATTAGAATTGGCACTAAATAAATGATACACACACCCCCATACCAATATATTTACAATAATACTTTAAAACTTATTATACTTATTTTCCAGATGCAAAGACTAAGCTTAGGAAATCCTGTAACTGTCTCAACATCTTGTCTCATTTAAGTGGTAGATAGATACTAATAAAATTCTACTTTGGTTGGCTCATTGCCTAAACTTCCCTCCCTCAGTGGTATAATCAAGATTGGGCTAATCCTTAGGACAGAGGAAATTTAAAGCTTTAAAAGTTGTCTATCATTTTTCTATTTTTTTTTAAGGGATGAGAAGAGCCTGCAATTGTAGCAAAACAATCTATCATCTTGCTCTAACAGAATTTTTCTGTAATATTAATATCCCCAAAATATACCAATTTGCCTGGGCATAGGGAAAACAAACCAACGGAAACCAGAAAACAAATACACACAAAATAGCAGTAACAACAATAATAGGATCCTTAGGGACTAATACTAGGATAAACTGAATTTCTCCTTCATTAATTAGAACCAAAAGAAAAATGGATATTTGATCAGATTATTTGATGTGAAGAATCTCTTACTGTATGGAAAGTACAGATCCAGTTAGAACTTCGCCTCTCATCCAGTGTTGATTGTCTGCTGAAGAGCACCAGTATTATCATATGGTCAAAATAGCTGAATCTTTTCATGCAGGTGGTTTTATAGACTCTTCCTTAAGCCCTTTGAGGAGGATTCTGCCTCCAGACAGCCCTGAAGACCTTTTTCCTAACTAACAATGGAAGGATGAATGACCATATGGCAGGAGCAGCATTCTTCTGGAGCTTTTTCAACCTATTGTTCATGTTTATTCTGATTGATCTATGTCCAGGCACAATGGTGGTTATGTGATTTTCAGTGCAGGTCACATTGGTTCAGAAGAAATTAGTAGTTAAAAAAAAAAATGAAAGGAAGTATTTAACTTACCATTAGATGAAAGAAGGTTATCTGAACATAAAAGCAATGGAAGAAATTTCAAAGATTAAGTTCAGTTGCTTTTACACAAGTTTACATATAAAATTAATGGCACATTTGAAAATATTAATAACAAATATAACAAAAAGTATTAATATGTAAATTTCATAGATTTAAATATAAAAGTAATTGAACCTCAAATAGGTAAAAGAAAACTAGAAAAATATATGACCATTTACTGAAAAACCCAAATTAACAAGATATACAATTTTCTATAGTATAACTTTGCAATTAATCAAGCAAATTAAAATTACTACAACAGGGGGATCCTAGGTGGTTCAGTTGGTTAAGCCTCCGACTCTTGATGTCAGCTCAGCTCAGGTCACCATCTCATGGTTCATGGGTTCAAGCGTCACCCTGGGTTCAGTGCTGACAGCGGGAGCCTGCATGGGATTCTCTCTCTCCTCTCTCTCTGCCCCTTCCCTACTCGTGCTCTCTCTCTCTCTCTCTCTCTCAAAATAAGTAAACTTATAAAAATCACTACAACAATATATAATTTTCAACTAAGAATTTATCATAATTGATCTCTTAAGTATGAAATTCTTAATTTGAAACATCTCAACTATTTCTCTCACAACTGCTATAAAATACTCAACTGTCTCTTGACAGGAACACTGGGAAAACATTTATAGTTTTTAAGGAAGTTTTGTCTATTTCTAATTGTTGAGGAATAATTTTTATACTGAGGTATAAATTTTATACCACATAAATCATTATTTAAAATGTTACTGTCTATAAGATCGATAGACTGTACAAGCAAACCCTAATTGAAAAAAATCTCAATTCCTGGACAACACATGGCTCTTAATATCCTTTTCAAAATCAAGGTGCATTCTCAAGACTAATTGGTAATTATAATCGTATTAAGTATGGTTAGAACATTTTCTTTCTTTGCTTTTAATATCACACTGAAATTATGTTAGACCAGATTTATTATGTATATACATTCTTTCATACCTTTTTTGGAAAGAAATATGTATACATTTAAACATATAAATTAAATTAGGATAAGTTTGACATATTCGGTCTTTAATTTTTTTAAGAACAGGCAGTCAAAACAGTTTTTGCTTTTAGGTTATTCTCAAATAGTTTTTAATGAAGTTGCCTCAAGAGGACCTTCTGCCATGTCTGCTCTACTGTTTTCCAATGGAGTGTCACTGTACAAATGTGCTGTTTTAAAATTATAATTGCATTTCTTTTAGCAATAGAGGTGTGAATCATTCATATTTGAACCACAATGCATACACTTCTTAAAAGCCCGTTTAAAAAAAATTATGCTTCTAAAAAGGTTGTTAATGGAAATATGCATCACTTTATAATTACCCAAACCTACAACAAATTAAAGTGCTGATTGTGAAGGCAAAATAACACTAATCTATAATTATAATCAAGAATAGCAGCAATTGAAAACCATAGCCAACTCAAGACAAAATTTTTATGAATACAAGAGTCACAGGAGATTTCTTAGAATCTAAAGTAAACTTTAAAAAAATGCATTCATAATATATACTTTTAAAATTTATGTAGATCTCATTTATTTAATAGTGTACTGGTTATTTGTACATAAAAACAAATCTACAGAGAGTTTTGTGCCATGTTTTCTACAAAAAACAAACAAACAAACAAACAACACCACAAAGGACTTGAGTGTTTACCTCAGTATCCCCCTGCTAAGAGAACTTGTTACTCCAGGCTGGCATTATGCCATTAAAATCACTACTCAAAGACAAAACTAACAAACCAAGTAATGAAACAAAATAAGAGAACATACTTCAGTGCTCCTGTTGTCAGCATATCCTGGCACTTTAAATTTAATTCCTATATATTAATATTATTGATTGAGCATTTTTCTTCCTGGAGAGAAAAATGTGACTACACTGATAACCTGTGTCTATTAGATGACACTGACTTACAATTTTTAGTGGCAAAGCATAGACATTAGAGGATCCCCTATGAACTTCTGCTAATAAACATGCATTTCTGTAGATAGAAGTTAATTGATATAATGGATAAATGATCTGGATTGCTTATTAGATTCAAATATGATTTCTTCAGATTCCTAATTGCCACCTTATCTCTCTAAATTTCCATTTCCTCTTCTTTGGGGAGTAACAATAGGATCCACGTCCTAGAATTGCTGTTAAGATGAAATGGGATAACAAATGTGTACTCTTTTACATCATATACGGCATGTAGAGCAGACTCCAGCATTTTTCACTATTTTCATTGTATATAGCACTGTTACCATT